>NC_140022.1:7952421-7973612 GCF_964263955.1 Coregonus lavaretus | reverse complement strand
TCTCTTTCTCTTTCCTCTCTCTCTCTCTCTCCCTCTCTCTCTCTCCCTCTCTCTCGCCTCTCTCTTTTCTCTCTCTCTCTATCTCTCTCTTTTCTCTCTCTTTCTCTTTCTCTTTCTCTTTCTCTTTCTCTCTCTCTCTCTTTTCTCTCTCTTTCTCTTTCTCTCTCTCTCTCTCTCTCTCTCTCTCTCTCTCTCTCTCTCTCTCTCTATCTCTTCTCTCTCTCTCTTTCTCTCTCTCTCTCTCTCTCTCTCTCTCTCTCTCTCTCTCTCTCTCTCTCTCTTTCTCCTTTCTCCTTTCTCTCTGCCTCTCAAGTGCGATAAGGAGATTTAGAAGGAATGGGAAAAACACAGCCTAGCCCAAGGGGCAGATAGCTTTTTTTGGTCCATTTCTAAATGCTCTTATTTGCTTAACAGGGAGGCCCACAGTAAACAGCCACTGTAGCTAACAGTTAGATCACCAATTGAATTTACAGTTGAATGTCCGTTTCTAAACGTCATATAAGTTAAGTTATGACCTTCACACCAGCCTCCCAGTGACCTTGACGTGTTTTGAGTGTTCTTCTCTTGCTGTTTCATTAGATTAGAATACATGCCATCCACAGTATTCTCTATGTGTAATGAGTACTGTGCTGTGTATTCAGTAAATATTCCAGAATCTTCCTCACGTCACGACATGTATTGCAGTCACTCATGCGAAATTAATCAATTGTATAGTATGTTGGAAAAGCACTGGAGACTGACAATGGGAACGGTGATTTACACTGCATATACTGTAGGTTTCCATCCACTTCAATTCTGAAGGTCTGGTGTCAAGGACATGGGAAGAAGTGAGGGGATATGTGTGATCCTCTGGGCCAGGCCTGGGAGTGGGACAGTCTAGCCCAGAGCAGTGGATCTTGGTCTGGGCTAGTCCCTTTGTCTCTGCCCCTCCCTGGATGATGTCCACCATAATTGCTGGGATTTAAATAATTTCTCATGGGGGATTGAGCTCAGTTTCAACCCCCCCAATCCCAATATTACACCATTATCTCCCTTTTAGCGGACCGAGTGGCACAGCGGTCTAAGGCACTGCATCGCAGTGCTAGAGGCGTCACTACAGACCAGAGTTCCTGCCTGTGTTTTAGCATCTGTCCTGCCTGTGTGTTAGCATCTGTCCTGCCTGTATTTTAGACTCTGTCCTGCCTGTGTTTTAGCATCTGTCCTACCTGTGTTTTAGACACTGTCCTGCCTGTGTTTTAGACTGTCCTGCCTGTGTTTTAGACACTGTCCTGCCTGTGTTTTAGCATCTGTCCTACCTGTGTTTTAGCATCTGTCCTACCTGTGTTTTAGACTCTGTCCTGCCTATGTTTTAGACTCTGTCCTGCCTGTGATTTAGCATCTGTCCTACCTGTGTTTTAGCATCTGTCCTACCTGTGTTTTAGACTCTGTCCTGCCTGTGCTTTAGCATCTGTCCTACCTGTGTTTTAGCATCTGTCCTACCTGTGTTTTAGCATCTGTCCTACCTGTGTTTTAGACACTGTCCTGCCTGTGTTTTAGACTGTCCTGCCTGTGTTTTAGACTCTGTCCTGCCTGTGTTTTAGACTCTGTCCTACCTGTGTTTTAGACACTGTCCTGCCTGTGTTTTAGCATCTGTCCTACCTGTGTTTTAGCATCTGTCCTACCTGTGTTTTAGACTCTGTCCTGCCTATGTTTTAGACTCTGTCCTGCCTGTGATTTAGCATCTGTCCTACCTGTGTTTTAGCATCTGTCCTACCTGTGTTTTAGCATATGTCCTACCTGTGTTTTAGACTCTGTCCTGCCTGTGTTTTAGCATCTGTCCTACCTGTGTTTTAGCATCTGTCCTACCTGTGTTTTAGCATCTGTCCTACCTGTGTTTTAGCATCTGTCCTGCCTGTATTTTAGCATCTGTCCTACCTGTGTTTTAGCATCTGTCCTGCCTGTGTTTTAGACTCTGTCCTGCCTGTGATTTAGCATCTGTCCTGCCTGTGTTTTAGACTCTGTCCTGCCTGTGTTTTAGACTCTGTCCTACCTGTGTTTTAGACACTGTCCTGCCTGTGTTTTAGCATCTGTCCTACCTGTGTTTTAGCATCTGTCCTACCTGTGTTTTAGACTCTGTCCTGCCTATGTTTTAGACTCTGTCCTGCCTGTGATTTAGCATCTGTCCTACCTGTGTTTTAGCATCTGTCCTACCTGTGTTTTAGCATCTGTCCTACCTGTGTTTTAGCATCTGTCCTACCTGTGTTTTAGACTCTGTCCTGCCTGTGTTTTAGCATCTGTCCTACCTGTGTTTTAGCATCTGTCCTACCTGTGTTTTAGCATCTGTCCTACCTGTGTTTTAGCATCTGTCCTGCCTGTATTTTAGCATCTGTCCTACCTGTGTTTTAGCATCTGTCCTGCCTGTGTTTTAGACTCTGTCCTGCCTGTGATTTAGCATCTGTCCTGCCTGTGTTTTAGCATCTGTCCTGCCTGTGTTTTAGCATCTGTCCTGCCTGTGTTTTAGACTCTGTCCTGCCTGTGTTTTAGACTCTGTCCTGCCTGTGTTTTAGCATCTGTCCTGCCTGTGTTTTAGACTCTGTCCTGCCTGTGTTTTAGCATCTGTCCTGCCTGTGTTTTAGACTCTGTCCTGCCTGTGTTTTAGACTCTGTCCTGCCTGTGTTTTAGACTCTGTCCTGCCTGTGTTTTAGCATCTGTCCTGCCTGTGTTTTAGACTCTGTCCTGCCTGTGTTTTAGCATCTGTCCTGCCTGTGTTTTAGACTCTGTCCTGCCTATGTTTTAGACTCTGTCCTGCCTGTGTTTTAGCATCTGTCCTGCCTGTGTTTTAGACTCTGTCCTGCCTGTGTTTTAGACTCTGTCCTGTACGCTGTGATGAATGTGTCTAATCATCCTGAGTGAGGACTTGTCTTCCTCCTATTGATTCCTAAACCCATTTAGTGAATTGAGGTTCTGAGAGAATCCTGTGTAAGCACAGAAGACAGCCCCAGGTAGGGATAATGAAGTGGCAATGCAACACGGTCATCTTTCAGTTCAAGATGTTTAGGAGGAGAGGAGCAGAGGAAAACTCTCTCTTTCTTCCTCCACACGTTCACTCACTGTCGTACTGTACTTGACCGCGTGCCAGCCTGCTGTCAGATGACCTCACTCTATGTAGACTGGATCCTACCTTTCTCTTAGTCTCTGAGGCCTAGTTAATTCAGCACTTTACAAATAAAATGCATTATTATTCCCATTCCATTATTACAGAGAATCAGACAAATTATGCTACCCTCTGCCTATTGGCTACTTAGCTTATTCAAGATGTCTCAAAATACGGCACTTCTCTAAGACGTAATAAAGCTCTTTACCTGACTCGCTTTTCAAAGATGGCTAGAAATGCACACATTTTGTGCTCTTGTTAGAAGCAACCACTCCCCCATTGTTGACTAGAAATTAGCTATAACTTGGCTAATAACTCACTAACTTGCAAAGAATATGAACAAATGCGCACGTGGCTACATGCAGCTCTCACTTTGATCTCAAAACGAGCGCATCTACTTGCGACCGCTCATACTGTAGCCTAAACACAGTCCAGTTCAAAGTGAATGGCACAGATCCATAAATGGCAATGGCTATTTGCATATAGGCCTGCTGCAGCTCTGATTGGTTATGGCACACCGTTCTGTGTAGAGTATGGGCCTGAGTCATGCCTGTCAATGCAATAGAATCCTACTCCAATGCGCTCTGCCGACAAGAAAATCTCTTGCAAAATTAGTTTTACATACGATGTCTTGCATAGTTCGTTTTGTTACGGTATGTTACATTGAAAGTGGCTAATATTGCGTTGATTCGATCACAGTTCCCACAGTAGATTGAAACATTTATAGTGTTAAACTCCAGAAAGTTTAATGAAGTTCAATCTAGTGCTTCTCTGCGCGAGCTGATATTTCTTCTGCGTGGCTTGTAACTATAAGTTCTCTCCTGAGAACTGAGTCATTCATCCACTTATTTCATCCCATTACTTACTGGCAGTGCTGAGAGGGAGTGTACTGTGTGAGAGCTGAGTGCTCTGGCACGGTTGGACTTCACCTTGAGATGTCCCCCTGGGCGGTGTTGTGTTTTGTAGACCACAAGGGGGTCTTTAACCTACATAGGTAGCTACATTAGTGGGCTAAACGCAAGTCACACTCTCAATAACGCTCGCTACTGGAGTACAGCCAAGTCAGCAGTGTTAGTTTGGGAGATGAGAGCAGGGAGCTGGAGGCTTGGACATAACAGGGACAGATAAGGAACTCTCTGTAGTATGTTGTTCTAAAGTTCTTTCCCAATGAACACTGGACTGATGAGGTTGTCCTGGACAGAACCATGTTTCTTTATAGAGGACTCTGGTACTTTTGTATCCACAAGACAATTGCCATGGTGACCAAGAGAACAGGAAATGATTTATGATTCGTTCATTCGTTTATTTTCATGAGGGTTTGACTAGATAATGTAATAATACTAAAGAATAAAGAATATTATATCTACGAATATTTTATATTGAGCATATTATTTTTCAGATTTTCAGATTCTCACGAGTGTTTGACCGGAATGAGTTCAGAGCTCCAACATGTTCTATCTGAAGGATTCAGGATGTATCGATCCGTTTATTTTCACACCTATTAGACATGGTCTCCTCCCTGTTGTCAGCTTGCCTGGGGTCGTTGCTGGCGAGGTATCCAGGGACAACGGCTGACTGTTTTGTTCCTCTTGACCAGAAGGGCAGAAGTAATTTCACTAAGCCCTCTGCAGCCGGCTGGAACGTAATACACTGCATCACTAAAGCAAACACACCAAAGGACATACAGTACTAGATATCCTCACCTAGGCTGGCAACATTCTGGTCATTTCCCCCAAATTCCCAGGTTTTCCAGAAATCCTGTTTGGAAGATTCCCAGAATTAAGAGGGAATAAGCAGGAAATCCGGAATCTTCCAACCGGGATTTCTGGAAAACCTGGGATTTGGAGGAAATTTACCGGAATTTTGCAACCCTAGCCTCACCAATTAAATCCAACAGGGGGAGTTGATTCTAATGAAAGTATAGACTGCAGGTCCTTGGAGTGATGTGGATGCTGCTGTTGAGTTGGTGAAGTCCTGCTGTCCCCAGATTGTAGCTTATCAGCACCACTAAGATCTCTGCCTGATCCCATTCTGTCTTTAACACCTGATTCAGGATCAGATCCCTATGCCACAGTTCCAACCTAATAATGGAACCCTTGTCCGCTGTGTGTAGTTCCCTAACCTTTTTCTCTTCTGTGACATCATTGTTGTTGGCATATCCTTGTTTACCTCATTCCGTGGTGGGGTTGGTGGGTTGGGGGATGTAGTTGACACTGCAGGCTAGCCCTGTTTCCCTTGGCAGCTGTCCTTGTGCGTCAGCCCTCATAGTGCTCCATACTAAATACACCCAGCGCTCTGCTCTGCTGTCCATAGACATACTCAGCTCCCACTAATGACAGCCTGCCATGACTGTCTGAGTGACTCACCACTGGGCCAGGCAGGACGCATGTATAGCTTTAGCATTTAAAAAAAAGTATATATACAGTATACATATTTTTTTTAATTATTTGATTTATATATACAATTCCATTTATTAAAATGCAACTCTTTCTCGGGGACGATTTCCCAAGACCGCAAACAGCAAAGATCATCATTATAATAAGGAGAGCCATAAAAGTGCACAACTACAAATTGACTAAATGATCTAAATGATCTATTCTAGATGACGCAGCAGCCTCAGCGGCCAGGATTAGCTGATCAAAGCTGAACACCTTAAAGCATCGTAGCTAATAGACTTGCCCATTCATTGATCAAGGGGCAGTGGAGGGTGAGGAGGAGGGGTGGGGTGGGGACAGAGTGGGAGAGGGTCACCTTTGTCCTCCTGCAGGTCCTGGTCCATTCAAGATAATGAAGAGGGATATTTCAAAGGTAACGTCCATAATGTGGTTATTATGGTTCCTGTGCCCTTGAGTATCGTTAAGGGGGAGAAGAGTTTGCCTGACGACTCAAACTGAATTCTTCCACTGCTCTATGTTCGCTACATACTTCAGTCTGAGACTGCATCATTGAAGTTGTTCGTGGTGACGTCAAATGAGGGGTGATGTACAAAACAAAGTAATCAGTGATAGGATCATCTCTAACCAATCAGAGTATCAAAGCCAATTTTCTAAACGCCGTTTTACCCATGTGTGTTCTGGCATTGGCCCAACCAAGCGGTTTCTGGGACCAATCAGAACGTTAGAATGCATTTGCGTTCTAGAAATCGTCTGGGAGGTACTCAGATCCAGACTCATTGCGGAGAAGAAACTAACGTCCGTGTGCATGGTAAAGCGTTTGGCCTGAGCAAGGAATAGAGTGCGTTTGTTGCAGTGTGGTGTTTATGTTTGTGGGGTGAGGGCAGAGAGAGAGAGAGGAGGAAGTGAGATTTGGCAAAGGTGGCAAGAGAGAAAAAGAAAGGAGAGGGACAAGGACTGAGAGAGGTAGGGGAGAGAGAGGGGGGAGAGAGAAAGGTAGGGGGAGAGAGAGAGGGGGAGAGAGAAAGGTAGGCGGAGCGAGAGAGGGGGAGAGAGAAAGGTAGGGGGAGCGAAGAGGGAGAGAGAGAAAGGTAGGGGGAGCGAAAGAGGGAGAGAGAGAAAGGTAGGGGGAGCGAGAGAGGGGGAGAGAGAAGGTAGGGGGGAGAGAGAGAGGGGGAGAGAGAGAGAAGGGGGAGAGAGAGAAGGTAGGGGGAGAGAGAGGGGGAGAGAGAAAGGTAGGGGAGAGAGAGAGAGAGGGAGAGAAAGGTAGGGAGAGAGAGAGAGGGGGAGAGAGAAAGGTAGGGGGAGAGAGAGAGGGGGAGAGAGAAAGGTAGGGGGGAGAGAGAGGGGGAGAGAGAGAGGGGGAGAGAGAGAGGGGAGAGAGAGAGGGGGAGAGAGAGAGGGGGAGAGAAAGGTAGGGAGAGAGAGAGAGGGGGAGAGAGAAAGGTAGGGGGAGAGAGGGATGGGATCAAAGAGAGGTAGGGGAGAGAGGGTAGAGAGAGAGAGAGAGAGAGAGAGAGAGAGGATGAGAGTGGAGAGAGAGAGAGAGAGAGAGAGAGAGAGAGAGAGAGAGAGAGAGAGAGAGAGAGAGAGAGAGAGAGAGAGAGAGAGAGAGAGAGAGAGAGAGAGAGAGAGAGAGAGAGAGAGAGAGAGAGAGAGAGAGAGAGAGAGAGAGAGAAGAGAGAGAGAGAGAGAAGAGAGAGAGAGAGAGAGAGAGAGAGAGAGAGAACCTCTGGTCTAGGCTATACCTTACACATATGATGCACAAGCAAGTGGGAATTCTCTCTCTCTGGCTGTCACGCCTGTCAATCAATCATCCCAGCATATCAGTGTATTCGTCAGGCTTGTCAACAGTGGCGGTTGCCTCAGTGCCTGCTGCCGGTGCTCCGGCATTTGGTCATCTCACTGTCAGGAACTGACTTGATGAAGTGGCCCCTATATACTGATCTAGGGTCAAGTTTAGTCTCACCCCGTCCTAATGGTTAGAATTTGGGGGGGCTACACTGAGGGTGGCTATTTCCACACAGAACAATACTAATATACTTCAAATTATGCTTATGGACAGAGGTTCAATCAAATGAATTTATTTTGTTAAAAACTATAATTCATATTGTTTGTAGATCCAGTTTACTTATGTTTCTTGCTTGACTTGCGAAGTAGGGAATTATAGTAGGCCTATAGTTTCTATTTTCCACTTGTGATCCACTGTAGCAGTCTTAGAAATCAGAGAAGGGTTGCCAGTCTATATCTTCTATGTAGAGAGAAAGTGGCCATAGTAGCTATACATTCTACAGTAGAAGCATAGTAGTGCCTGTTTTTGGCTGCAGCCTCCCTCCTGCCTCTCTCTCTCTGTGTGCTGTGTGTCGGCCGTCCGGACCGGAGGGAGAGCCAGCGTGACAGGCCAGTCAATATCAGTCTGCAGTGATTATGGGAGTCTCTTATTGCTAATGAGCAGCTTAATACACAACGGATACCCTGCCAACACCCTGGGAAACATGCCCTATACTGTAGTATAGTACACAACATATTTATACTGTAGTATAGTACACAACATATTTATACTGTAGTATAGTACACAACATATTTATACTGTAGTATAGTACACAACATATTTATACTGTAGTATAGTACACAACATATTTATACTGTAGTATAGTACACAACATGTATACTGTAGTATAGCACACAACATATTTATACTGTAGTATAGTACACAATATATTTATACTGTAGTATAGCACACAACATATTTATACTGTAGTATAGTACACAATATATTTATACTGTAGTATAGTACACAATATATTTATACTGTAGTATGGTACACAACATATTTATACTGTAGTATAGTACACAATATATTTATACTGTAGTATGGTACACAACATATTTATACTGTAGTATAGTACACAACATATTTATACTGTAGTATGGTACATAACATATTTATACTGTAGTATAGCACACAACATATGTATACTGTAGTATAGTACACAACACATTTATACTGTAGAACACTCTCTGCTATCTAGAACCTAATATGGTTCTTCGGTTGTCCCCATAGGAGAACTCTTTGAATAACCCTTTTTGGTTCCAGGTAGAACCCTTTTGGTTCCAGGTAGAACCTTTTGGGTTCCATGAAGAACCCTTTCCACAGAGGGTTCTACATGGAACCCAAAAGGGTTCTATCTGAAACCAAAAAGGGTTCTACCTAGAACCAAAAAGAGTTCTCGTTTGGGGACAGCCAAAGAACCCTTTTGGAACCCTTTTTTCTAAGAGTACACAACATATTTCTACTGTAGTATAGTACGAAAAGCACATGAATTATGTATGAAGTATTGCTATCATGATGAATGTACACCATATCTACTGCGTTCAGATATAGACGCAATATTTTGGTACCGCATATCCACACTCCATATTCTGTTGTTTTGAATAGAATGAATGAAAATCGTGTTATGAAGGAAGTTATTAGGGGTCCAAGCAGCGAAGCTGGTGAAACAATATTGTCTTTTTTGGTGTTCGTTATTATATTCCTTCTTCTGCCAATTTGGTGAAAAAAGCAAATTCCCATGAGATGGTAAGGCCCAGGAGGGTGCAATTTTGCTTGATGGTAAAGGCCCATGGGCCACACTGTCTCATGCAATGCCATGCCAATTGGCCACATGGTGGCGCAATGACAAGCCATTAATAAAAATGAAAATGTTTAAACGTTATGCCCCTCACCCATTGGACGTAAAGTCCTGAAATTCGGTCCATAGGTCCTGCTCTTCACAAAGAACACATTTGCCTCAAGGACCCATAAGGTCCGCCATGATGGATTTTCCGGCATTTCGAATTTTGTGGGAAAAAATGTAAACGCTATGCCTCTGGCACCAAACGATCGATCTGCACGAAACTTGATAAATGTCATCTATGGACCAAGGTCTCTTAACGCTATGTTTTCCAGACTATTATGTCAAACAACATGGCCGCTACTGACCAATACACTTTCATGTGGGCGTGGTCTGACACATAAATGCATATAAATGAGACCCGGATATAGTATTGTCCACCACATGGTGGCGCTATAACAGGCACGTTTATATCTCTTCACTGGTTTGACTCAGTGATGGAATTTGGCACACTCAGGGATATGAGTCTAGCTAAGTTATAAAGTATGGTTCAGTTTGGCCGCATGGTGGCGCTGTTGGACAGGACAAACCAATCATGAAAGCATATTGTTTGAGCTATAGTCCGGGAAAATTCGAAGACATGGTTACATAGATGGTCTATACCAAATTTGGTGCCAATCGGTCCAGCGGTTCTAGAGAAGAAAACAAGAAGAGAAGTATGAAAATGTATGCACTCACTAACTGTAAGTCACTCTGGATAAGAGCGTCTGCTAAATGACTAAAATGTAAAATGTAAAACGTTTAGTCAACATCATTGAAAATGGTCCAAAATACACCAAAAGCATGATCTGTTGGATGTTGAGCAGAAGTAGCTCATCTTAGGGCAATGTGTCCAATTTGTCCTGATGGTGGCGCTATGGGGCCAAAGCTTGAACCCCGGCATTGCTGCTTGCAGCTATATTTATTACTGATATTATTGCTATCAAGAAGATGATATTTGTACACTATATGACTATGCATTGTATTCTGACATACATACCATATCTGTTTACTGTATCTATAAACCATGATTCTGATAAATAAAGTGTACCATGTACGTATCACTGTTGTAATTATTATTTTATAGCGCAATTATTGAAGTCTTATTATGTTGGCCTCTGTCCATTGAACCGTGTCTTCGGGGAAAGAAGGGATTTTTGCCCCTCTGGTATGAGACGTGATCGCATATCATATTCATAGGCTTCAAAGGCAGTGGGGGCGTATGACAGTGTTACTCTCTCTATAAATATGTCAGTGGAATTATCAGCTTTTTTCCCCCTGTGATGATGGATACAGTTTGATTGCCACAGCATATTCTGCCGGCCCATATACACTCTTATTGTGCTGCATGTTTTTTTTTTTTTTAGGAAAACACAGGTCCTTTCTACCCCCCCTCCTCCCCATCTCTCTCTCTCTCCCCCCTCTCTGCTTTGATGTGTTGTGATTGCGCTGGGCTGGAGAGAGAGAGGGAGAGAGAGAGAGAGGGAGAGAGAAAGAGAGAGAGAGAGCGGGAGAGGTAGAGGGAGAGGGAGAGTGAAGGAGATGAGCGAGAGAGAGGAGAGAAGGAGAGTGAGAGAGTGAGAGGGAGGGGGGTGTAGCAGCACAGAAAAGCGTTCCGCAGTGAAAATGTTCTCCCAGTGAAGCGTAGAGAGACTGCAGCAGAGTGAACGAGGTTGTGCAGCACCTGCAATCGCTCTCTCGCTCTCTCTCTCTCTCTCTCTCTCTCTCTCTCTCTCTCTCTCTCTCTCTCTCTCTCTCTCTCTCCCTTTCTCTCTCTCTCTGTGTGTGTGTGCGCGAGTGTGTGTGATAATCTCTCAGGACACACTGATTCAACACTCCCTCCTTCCCAGCACCCCTCTCTCTTGTCTCTCTACCTCTCTCCCCTCTACTCCCTTGCTCTCTCGCTCTCTCCCTCGACCCAATTCTCCACACACACTACAATCATCTTACCCTGTGCCTGCCTTAGTAACGGCTTTTCACCGTGACGGCTGTTTGTGTGTGTGTGTGCGTGCCCACCATTTGTCTGCTCTGTATTCTCAAACACACACCCTCTCTCTCTCTCTCTCTCTCTCTCTCTCTCTCTCTCTCTCTCTCTCTCTCTCTCTCTCTCTCTCTCTCTCTCTTTCTATGTTTGTGCTCTGCCTTTCTCTTCCCTTCTTCATCTTCTCTTCTCACTCACTTATCATCTCTTTCATTCTCTCCCTCGTACTCTCTCTCTCCGTCTCTCTTTCTCTTGCTGTGTGATCTATCTCTCTCTCTCTCTCTTTCTATTTCTCTCTCTCTCTCTCTCTCTCTCTCTCTCTCTCTCTCTCTCTCTCTCTCTCTCTCTCTCTCTCTCTCTCTCTCTCTCTCTCTCTCTCTCTCTCTCTCTCTCTCTCTCTCTCTCTTTCTTAACAACACACATGCTACCTCCCCCTCCATGATTCTTTCTCACTGTTATTGTGTCTCTCTTAACCTCACACACAAACCAATGCATGCACACACACACACACACACAACACTGCCGATCCCTTTGCCTCTTTCTCTTTCCCTCATTCTCTCCCTCTTTTTTCTCCCGCTTTCTCTCGTTCTGTACCCAATCCTCCCTCCCTCCCTTCCACCACCCCCCCCCCCTTTCTCCTCCTCCCTCTTGCTCCCTCGCTCCCCCTCCTCCCTCTCCGGGCTGACTGAGTAAGTGCTGCAGCATCCTCACAGCGGAGTGTGTGTGTGAGCGCTTAGCACCGGGGATTCTGAACCAGAGGGGTTCCGTGTGAAGAGGAGGGCTCTTCTGTGTATCTGCGTGCCCGTGTGTGTGTGTGTGTGTGTGTGTGTGTGTGAGAGAAGACAGCAGCGTTCTCTATGCATGCGAGCAAGCGCGTGTGTGTCTGACGACACTGTCCTCGTTCTGCACCGACCGGACCCCCTCTCATCTCATCATGCAGCCGGCTGGGCTCGTCTCACCGCTGTGACGACTGAGTGTCTAGACCTGGCTCTGGAGACAGAGAGCGAGAGACAGGCAGAGAGACCGACATACAGACGGACAGACAGGTGGACAGACAGATGGACTGTTGGTGGCGTGTGATGCTGTGCTTCCTAGTTGGAATTGAGGGTCTCCTCTGCATGGGACACTGTTGTAAGCCCTGATTAACTTAACGAATTGGAGACGGACAGACATACAGACATACAGACGGACAGAGAGACAGGCAGCTCTCCGGTCGGCTCGAAGGACCACTGCACTTTTTGGGGATCCGGATGCGCTGCTTCTGGGTGGACTAGAGGAAAGGTCTCCTCACTTTCTCCTCCTCTCCTCTCCTCTCCTCCTCCTCCTCCTCTCCTGTCTTCCACCAGAGAGCGTTTAGCGAGGATCTGATCCTGGAGTGTAGAGAGAGACAGAGGGTCTGACGGGACAGGGACAGACGAGACGCGAGGCAGCATGGCTCGTCTCAACTGGTGCCTGGCCGCTGTCATCAGCTGGGGCAAGTTCCTCTTTTCCTGCTTCTTCCCCCTACGGGGGGCCAAGAAAGACAAGGTAAGCACGCACAACAAGGGGGACTGGGAGGGAGTTGGAGAGGGGGACTGGGAGGGGGTCGGAGAGGGGGACTGGAGGGAGTTGGAGAGGGGGACTGGGAGGGAGTCGGAGAGGGGGACTGGGAGGGAGTTGGAGAGGGGGACTGGGAGGGAGTTGGAGAGGGGGACTGGGAGGGAGTTGGAGAGGGGGACTGGGAGGGAGTCGGAGAGGGGGACTGGGAGGGAGTTGGAGAGGGGGACTGGGAGGGGGTCGGAGAGGGGGACTGGGAGGGAGTTGGAGAGGGGGACTGGGAGGGAGTTGGAGAGGGGGACTGGGAGGGGGTCGGAGAGGGGGACTGGGAGGGAGTTGGAGAGGGGGACTGGGAGGGAGTTGGAGAGGAGGACTGGGAGGGGGTCGGAGAGGGGGACTGGGAGGGGGTCGGAGAGGGGGAGAAGACGGAACAAGTACAATGGAATCATGGAACCACATTTTTCTTTTATTATTTACATTTAACTTCCTCTGGTTCTTGATTTATTGCTTTTCATTGAGATCAAATCCTGCTTACCAGAGAGATACCTGGTGAGATGAGAAGAGTAGGAGTCTAAAAAGGGTTGATATGTGTCGTAGTTTCTTGTCCGTGTTTGTGCACCAGTATAATGGTCTTCGCGCTACACTGGCTTGAACATTGAGTAATATCTGTGTCAGCTAGCTAACCAGCTGGTGCGCCAGCACTACAGATTAGCTTAGCACACTTTCACACAGCACTGCTGCTGGAGTGTGGACTACACTACAGGTTGAGGAACAGCTAGTGGATGTTGGCCCTAAGCTCTGATTCAAGGTCAGTGTTGCTCTTCACCGCCAATGGTGAAGATTTGGATGGAGATAGAGAGGAACTGATCCTAGATCAGTGCTTAAGAGCAACTCACACTTGGATGTGGAGAAATGGGGTGCTGATGCAGACGTTACTTTGCTACCATACCTCAGTGTCCCAATCCATAGTGTCACCTTGTACGACTGCAGAACAGAGCAGAACAAGGTTGGCATCTGCATTGAAGTTTTGCGTTCACTAAAATAAAAATGGCTCAACCGTTGGCGTTTTTACCAGCCATCTAATTTGACCATTCGTTGCTTTTCGGGTTGGTATTTGTTCTTTATGGTTCGCTGGTTTTTCCAATTCTGTGGTGGTTCGTATCTTGCAGGTGAATGTTTGGCAACAAAGGATGAACGTATTTCACTGACTGATGCCAAATCTTTAGAGGCGCGGTGTGTTGGCAGTTTCTTTGTCTCGTTTAGCAGAGTCAGTCTTATTAGTTTGAATGGACCGCAGTCTGTGGTAATGCAATGTCTTTGAGTGTCTGAAACACTGCACCGCTCTTCTCTCTACCCCCCCCCCCCCCCCCCACACACACACTCTCTCTCTGTTATAGCGGATAATCAATCATGTGGTACAACTCCCGTATGTCCAAACACAATCTCCCCTTACACGCACACACAATCGCGATGAAAAGTGTGTGCATATGTATGTGTGTGTTCATGCACGTGCAATATGTGTGTGTGCATGTGCGTGTGTGCATGTGTGTGTGCGAGTGTGTGTGTGTGCGTGTGTGTGTGTGTGTGCGTGTGTGTGTGTGTGTGTGTGTGCGTGTGTGTGTGCGTGCGTGTGTGCGTGTGTGTGTGTGTGCGTGTGTGTGTGTGGGAGCCTGAGGTGATCTTCTAATGACAGGTGACATACTGGATCTTTTTCATAAGTGTTTTCTTTTCTTTGGTCATTCATATTGTTCTCACCAGTGTTTCAGTGGGTAAAAGGATGCTTTCAATGGTGGCTGGTCAACTGCAGGGCTAGTTATGCTTTGTTAGCACAAACAGTTGTACGCATGAGCTGAACCAGCAGTCTTTTCTAATCTATCTTCCCAGTCATGTGCGTACATAGTGACTGGACTGTACTGGATGTGCGCCAGTAGGGGTCGGACAGTTTTTGGGGGCAGAGGCATTTTTTAAAATGTCGTAGCTCATTATCCAGTCCAGCATTCCATATTTTGTATTGAACTTCCTGTTTCATTCCGTTGCCTTCATTTCTGTCCACTTTGAGCTATTACGATGTAACTGTCAACATTATTCATTCCGGAACTGCTTTGTCCGAATTTTTTATCGGAATCAGATTTTTCTTCAGTGGACCCTGAAATGGAATGACCTCATAATAAGAGCAGTATATCGATGTGGATTAACTTAGGCTAAGTAGTGCACTATATAGGGAATAGGGTGCCATGTGGAACAAAGTATTAGTGTGAGTCGCTCTCCTCTCCTCTCCTCTCCAGCAGGCCAGGCTTGCCTCCCTGTATGAGCCCTGAGCACCTCCTCTGCAGCAGCTTGTTTTGTTCAGTAAGCCCTGGTGATGGGATGGAGGGTTGGAGGAATAGAGGAATAGAGGAATAGAGGGATTGAGGGATGGAGGATGGAGCTCTCGGGGTAAAGCTTAGTTTCCAGCCTGCCTGTAGAATACTGCTGCCTGCCTGCTTTCTGCAGCCCCCCGTGTACCCCCCTCCCCCCTAACTGTATCCGCGCCTCCCCCTGTACCCCCTCCCCCTAGCTGTACCCCTCTCCTCCCCCTGTACCTGTACCCCCCTCCTCCCCTTGTAACTCCCTCCCCCATAGGTGTATTTTTTTAGTGATCCAATTTACATTTTAGTCATTGAGCAGACGCTCTTATCCAGAGCGACTTACAATTAGTGAGTGCATACATTTTTCATGCTGGCCCCTGTGTACCCCCCTCCTTCCCCTGTACCCCCTCCCCATAGCTGTACCCCCCCCCCTTCCCTTGCTGTAACCCCCTCCCCCTGTACCCCCCTCCTCCTGTACCCCCCCGCTTCCCTTGCTGTACCCCCCTCCTCCCTAGCTGCACCCCCCTCCTCCCCCTGTACCCCCCTCCTCCCTAGCTGTACCCCCCTCCACCCTAGCTGCACCCCCCTCCTCCCTTGCTGTACCCCCCTCCTCCCTAGCTGAACCCCCCTCCTCCCCCTGTACCCCCCTCCTCCCTAGCTGTACCCCCCTCCACCCTAGCTGCACCCCTCTCATCCCCCCCGTACCCCCCTCCTCCCTAGCTGTACCCCCCCCCCCCCCCCCATTCCTGCCGCAGCACCTTATCTCTGCGTGCACGCGAACACACACACACACACACACACACGAGCACTCACACACACACTCAGGCGAGTGCACTCACAAACATGGGTGCACATGGACGCACACATATACACACACAAATGGACACAAACACACACACACACACACAGACAGACAATCCAGTGGTTCTCAACCAAAGCGTACCTCATAGCCTATGTCCAGCCTCCCTATTTCAACATCATGTATAACCATCTACAGTGAGGGAAATAAGTATTTGACCCCCTCTCAATCAGAAAGATTTCTGGCTCTCAGGTGTCTTTTATACAGGTAACGAGCTGAGATTAGGAGCACACTCTTAAAGGGAGTGCTCCTAATCTCAGCTTGTGACCTGTATAAAAGACACCTGTCCACAGAAGCAATCACTCAGTCAGATTCCAAACTCTCCACCATGGCCAAGACCAAAGAGCTCTCCAAGGATGTCAGGGACAAGATTGTAGACCTACACAAGGTTGGAATGGGCTACAAGACCATCGCCAAGCAGCTTGGTGAGAAGGTGACAACAGTTGGTGCGATTATTCGCAAATGGAAGAAACACAAAATAACTGTCAATCTCCCTTGGCCTGGGGCTCCATGCAAGATCTCACCTTGTGGAGTTGCAATGATCATGAGAACGGTGAGGAATCAGCCCAGAACTACACGGGAGGATCTTGTCAATGATCTCAAGGCAGCTGGGACCATAGTCACCAAGAAAACAATTGGTAACACACTACGCCGTGAAGGACTGAAATCCTGCAGCGCCCACAAGGTCCCCCTGCTCAAGAAAGCACATATACATGCCCGTCTGAAGTTTGCCAATGAACATCTGAATGATTCAGAGGAGAACTGGGTGAAAGTGTTGTGGTCAGATGAGACCAAAATTGAGCTCTTTGGCATCAACTAAACTCGCCGTGTTTGGAGGAGGAGGAATGCTGCCTATGACCCCAAGAACACCATCCCCACCGTCAAACATGGAGGTGGAAACATTATGCTTTGGGGGTGTTTTTCTGCTAAGGGGACAGGACAACTTCACTGCATCAAAGGGACGATGGACGGGGCCATGTACCGTCAAATCTTGGGTGAGAACCTCCTTCCCTCAGCCAGGGCATTGAAAATAGGTCGTAGATGGGTATTCCAGCATGACAATGACCCAAAACACACGGCCAAGGCAACAAAGGAGTGGCTCAAAAATTAGCACATTAAGGACCTGGAGTGGCCTAGCCAGTCTCCAGACCTTAATCCCATAGAAAATCTGTGGAGGTGAGCTGAAGGTTCGAGTTGCCAAACGTCAGCCTCGAAACCTTAATGACTTGGAGAAGATCTGCAAAGAGGAGTGGGACAAAATCCCTCCTGAGATGTGTACAAACCTGGTGGCCAACTACAAGAAACGTCTGACCTCTGTGATTGCCAACAAGGGTTTTGCCACCAAGTTCTAAGTCATGTTTTGCAGAGGGGTCAAATACTTATTTCCCTCATTAAAACGGAAATCAATTTATAACATTTTTGACATGCGTTTTTCAGGATTTCTTTGTTGTTATTCTGTCTCTCACTGTTCAAATAAACCTACCATTAAAATTATAGACTGATCATGTCTTTGTCAGTGGGCAAACATACAAAATCAGCAGGGGATCAAATACTTTTTTCCCTCACTGTATCTAGCTCCACCCTAATACCTTACCCCTGTACTTACTGTACCTTCTAACCCTCAAGTCTAAGACTTAGATTCCTCACATGATACCCTCCTCCCCGTAATATAGGCTACATCCCTCTTGTTTATATCAACAGTAACACCCTACCCCCTTCATAACCCCCATGTGAATATGGCTGTTTATATCAACAGTAACACCCTACCCCCTTCATAACCCCCATGTGAATATGGCTGTTTATATCAACAGTAACACCCTACCCCCTTCATAACCCCCATGTGAATATGGCTGTTTATATCAACAGTAACACCCTACCCCCTTCATAACCCCCATGTGAATATGGCTGTTTATAGCAACAGTAACACCCTACCCCCTTCATAACCCCCATGTGAATATGGCTGTTTATATCAACAGTAACACCCTACCCCCTTCATAACCCCCATGTGAATATGGCTGTTTATATCAACAGTAACACCCTACCCCCTTCATAACCCCCATGTGAATATGGCTGTTTATATCACTATCCATCTGTCTTTTAATTTTTTTAAGTAAACATTTTTTTTCACTTACCCTCCTACCCCAATATAATGTGTAACCCCTAGCCTGTAGCCCCTAGCCCCTAGCCCCTATAGCCACTATAGCCTGTAGCCCCTATAGCCACTATAGCCTGTAGCCCCTAGCCCCTAGCCCCTATAGCCACTATAGCCTGTAGCCCCTATAGCCACTATAGCCTGTAGCCCCTATAGCCACTATAGCCTGTAGCCCCTAGCCTATAGCCCCTAGCCCCTAGCCCCTAGCCCCTATAGCCACTATAGCCTGTAGCCCCTATAGCCACTATAGCCTGTAGCCCCTATAGCCACTATAGCCTGTAGCCCCTAGCCTATAGCCCCTAGCCCCTAGCCCCTATAGCCACTATAGCCTGTAGCCCCTATAGCCACTATAGCCTGTAGCCCCTATAGCCACTATAGCCTGTAGCCCCTAGCCCCTATAGCCACTATAGCCTGTAGCCCCTATATCCACTATAGCCTGTAGCCCCTATAGCCACTATAGCCTGTAGCCCCTATATCCACTATAGCCTGTAGCCCCTATAGCCACTATAGCCTGTAGCCCCTATAGCCCCTATAGCCTGTAGCCCCTATAGCCACTATAGCCTGTAGCCCCTATAGCCACTATAGCCTGTAGCCCCTATATCCACTATAGCCTGTAGCCCCTATAGCCACTATAGCCTGTAGCCCCTATAGCCCCTATAGCCTGTAGCCCCTATATCCACTATAGCCTGTAGCCCCTATAGCCACTATAGCCTGTAGCCCCTATAGCCACTATAGCCTGTAGCCCCTATAGCCACTATAGCCTGTAGCCCTTATAGCCACTATAGCCTGTAGCCCTTATAGCCACTATAGCCTGTAGCCCCTATAGCCACTATAGCCTGTAGCCCCTATAGCCACTATAGCCTGTAGCCCCTAGCCCCTATAGCCACTATAGCCTGTAGCCCCTATAGCCACTATAGCCTGTAGCCCCTAGCCCCTATAGCCACTATAGCCTGTAGCCCCTATAGCCACTATAGCCTGTAGCCCCTAGCCCCTATAGCCACTATAGCCTGTAGCCCCTATAGCCTGTAGCCCCTAGCCTATAGCCCCTGTAGCCTGTAGCCCCTATAGCCTGTAGCCCCTATAGCCCCTGTAGCCCCTGTAGCCCCTATAGCCCCTAGCCTGTAGCCCCTATAGCCACTATAGCCTGTAGCCTGTAGCCCCTATAGCCTGTAGCCCCTAGCCCCTATAGCCTGTAGCCCCTATAGCCCCTAGCCTGTAGCCCTTAGCCTATAGCCCCTATAGTCCTTAGCCCCTAGCCCCTATAGCACTTATCCCCTAGCCTCTATAGCCCCTAGCCCCTATAGCCATAGCGCCTATAGCCTGTAGTCATATAGCCCCTAGCCCTTAGCACCTAGCCCCTATAGCCCCTAGCCCCTATAGCCTGTATCCCCTAGCCTGTAGCCCCTAGCCTGTATCCCCTAGCCCCTAGCTGCTGTAGCCCCTAGTCCCTAGTATTTTGCCCCTAGCCTGTAGCCTCTAACCTATAGGCCCTAGCCCCTAACCTGTAGCCCCTAGCCTGTAGCCCCTAGCTCCTAGCCTGTAGCCCCTAGCCTGTAGCCCATAGCCCCTAGCCTGTAGCCCCTAGTCTGTATCCCCTAGCTCCTAGCTTGTAGCCCCTAGCATGTATCCCCTAGCTACTAGCCTGTAGCTCCTAGCCCCTAGCCTGTATCCCCTAGCTCCTAGCCTGTAGCCCCTAGACCTTAGCCTCTAGCCCCTAGCCTGTATCCCCTAGCTACTAGCCTGTAGCCCCTAGCCCCTAGCCCATAGCCTGTATCCCCTAGCTACTAGCCTGTAGCCCCTAGCTACTAGCCCCTAGCCCCTAGCCTGTATCCCCTAGCTACTAGCCCCTAGCCCCTAGCCTGTATCCCCTAGCTACTAGCCCCTAGCCTATATCCCCTAGCTACTAGCCTGTAGCCCCAAGCCCCTAGCCCCTAGCCTGTATACCCTAGCTACTAGCCTGTAGCCCCAAGCCCCTAGCCCCTAGCGCCAAGTTATTACTGTAGATCTCAAAGGATTGTATAAGTACAGTATAGGCAATATGGCAAACATTATTCCAAACAGGACTGTTCCAATGTAAAAGGCTACATCAGTAACAGTTCCAATGTAAAAGGCTACATCAGTAACTGTTCCAATGTAAAAGGCTACATCAGTATCTGTTCCAATGTAAAAGGCTACATCAGTAACTGTTCCAATGTAAAAGGCTACATCAGTAACTGTTCCAATGTAAAAGGCTACATCAGTAACTGTTCCAATGTAAAAGGCTACATCAGTATCTGTTCCAATGTAAAAGGCTACATCAGTAACTGTTCCAATGTATAAGGCTACATCAGTAACTGTTCCAATGTATAAGGCTACATCAGTAACTGTTCCAATGTATAAGGCTACATCAGTATCTGTTCCAATGTAAAAGGCTACATCAGTAACTGTTCCAATGTAAAAGGCTACATCAGTAACTGTTCCAATGTAAAAGGCTACATCAGTAACTGTTCCAATGTATAAGGCTACATCAGTAACTGTTCCAATGTATAATGCTACATCAGTAACTGTTCCAATGTATAAGGCTACATCAGTATCTGTTCCAATGTAAAAGGCTACATCAGTAACAGTTCCAATGTAAAAGGCTACATCAGTAACTGTTCCAATGTATAATGCTACATCAGTAACTGTTCCAATGTATAATGCTACATCAGTAACTGTTCCAATGTAAAAGGCTACATCAGTAACTGTTCCAATGTAAAAGGCTACATCAGTAACAGTCATACAACAGAAAAAGTAACTATATGGTGACATATTACAACTTTACAGCTGTTACATTACATCTCTGGATAAGAGTGTCTGCTAAATGACTCAAATGTAAATGTTAAAGAAATCTAACAGGGTTGTGGGTTCGATTCCCATAGGGGACCAGTATGTAAATATATGCACTCACTACTTTAAGTTGCTCTGGATAAGAGCGTCTGCTAAATGACTAAAATGTAATGTAAATGGAGAGCCACTGTATACTTCTGCAGGGTTTTATTCCAACCTTGCAATAGGTCTAGTAGGGCGGGAGCAAAACCCTACAACCCCAGTAGCTTTGGAAAAATCTGTAACTTGTATAAAATCATTAAAATAGGTTTAACAATAAGATGTTGAC
>NC_140022.1:7781331-7952221 GCF_964263955.1 Coregonus lavaretus | reverse complement strand
TCATGTTATCTATATACTGTATATCTATCTGCTGTGTTTGTGTTATCTATATACTGTATATCTATCTGCTGTGTGTTATCTATATAATGTATATCTATCTGCTGTATTTGATACTATGACTATGGAGGACTAAGGAGGACAGGGCTGCTGAACTGTGGTGAGCATCTAAAAGTGGACCTTGAAAAATGAAAATAGCTCATTCTCATCATGTTGCATTTGAGAGCACCCTTGCACATGTTTCTCACTACAGTTGTTCTATAGCACGTGTCAAGTCAGAAACCACCAGAGACGTCATTACGCTTCCAAAACGACATCAACAAAAGTGACGCAATCAGCTTAGATCAATAGATGAAGACCACATTATGACTTCATCCACTAACTGGTCTTCAATAAGCAACCTCAGCTGGCTATAACAGCCTTACGTCACATGTTATAATACACCGGCCCAGTTCACAGGCCCCTTCCATACACAGTGATCTCAGCTAGAGAAACCCATGCTCTACATGCTAGCCCTGGCCTGGCTGGGTGCCAGCATATGGTGCTGCTGGGTGATGAATGTGTAGCACTCCACCACTTGACATTTCCCATTAAAACCAAGTAGTGCCTTATTTCCATTCCACATGCACAGGCACAGGCCTCATCACTTTCTGTCCATGCATTATTATTGGCTGGAGCAGAATGGATCGCCTCATCACTTCTGCTGTCCGGGTGTTATCATTGGCTACTGGGGGATAGATTGCCTCGTCAGAGAGTATTCAGCGTTGAGAGTTCTGTATCTCGGAGAGAGAGGGAGGGAGGGGGGGAGGGAGAGAGAGAGGGGGAGGGAGGCAGTGAGAGAGAGAGAGAGAGAGAGAGAGAGAGAGAGAGAGAGAGAGAGAGAGAGAGAGAGAGAGAGAGAGAGAGAGAGAGAGAGAGAGAGAGAGAGAGAGAGAGAGAGAGAGAGAGAGAGAGAGAGAGAGAGAGAGAGAGAGAGAGAGAGAGAGAGAGAGAGATGTGGCCCGTTGTGTGTGAAGCTGAGTTTCTATGACGACAACAATAAAGAGTGGGGGTATAGAGCCAGTAGTGTATGTCATATTCTGTGATTAGGCCTAGGCCATGTGGACACAAATCCATAGGACCATAATTCAAGCAATGATCACCATAACGAAAGACTATATGATATGAGGGTTTCTATTGGACAACTTCAGGTGACACAGCTGCCATTTGAATAAGACTGCTCCCCTGATACAGGTAAAGTAGCTAGCATTTAGAACTGTAGCTCAGTTGGTAGAGCATGGCGTTTGCAACGCCAGGGTTGTGGGTTCGATTCCCACGGGGGGCCAGTATGAAAAAAAAAGTATGCACTCACTAACTGTAAGTCGCTCAGGATAAGAGCGTCTGCTAAATGACTTAAATGTAGATATGATAAAGTGTAGATATTGTGTGTTGAAATGTCATATGCGTATCTAACAGTAGCAATTACAGACTAAACAATACTAAGATAACCACATTCAGTTGACATACCACACACAGGAGCTTTTGAAGACCTTTCTCAGTTTGTATTGGACGCCATATCTTAGGAAAGCTAATGGGTGTAAGTATTCCAGGCTTGACCTAAAACTATGCAACTCCCAGAGAAAAGTACTGGATCAGATAGAGCTCAGCCTGCAAACTCCACAAACATTATCCCAGGGCTTATGTTCGACCTGATACAAACAGGGAACGTTCTGCAAACATTCAGTAAAGAGTGAACACAGGGTGACTTTTTCTGAACCAAACTGAAACTTTTCTCCTAAAGTGGTGATACCAGAGACTCTGCACATCATACCCAGTGGTGTAAAGTACTTAAGTAAAAATACTTTAAAGTATCTGTACTTTACTATTTATATTTTTGACAACTTATACTTTTACTTCACTACGTTCCTAAAGAAAATAATGTACTTTTTACTCCATACATTTTCCCTGACACCCAAAAGTACCCGTTACATTTTGAATGCTTAGCAGGACAGGAAAATGGTCCAATTCACGCACTTATCAAGAGAACATCCCTGGTCATCCCTACTGCCTCTGATCTGGTGGACTCACTAAACACAAATGCTTCGTTTGTAATTGATGTCTGAGTGTTGTAGTGTGCCCCTAGCTATCCGTAGATTAACAAAAACAAGAAACTCATGCCGTCTGGTTTTCTTAATATAAGGAATGTGAAATTATTTATACTTTTACATAGACTTTTGATACTTAAGTATATTTAAAAACAAATACTTTTAGACTTTTACTCAAGTTGTATTTTACTGGGTGACTTTCACTTTTACTTGAGTCATTTTCTATTAAGGTATCTTTACTTTTACTCAGGTATGACAATTGGGTACTTTTTCCATCACTGGCCATACCACTACATCATCCTAATAGGAGGAAACATACAATATACAATATTTATCATATCACGTTGGGTACATTATAACATAATTGGGAAAACCCCACGTCTGTCTACAGATTAATCCTATAGTCTTAGTCCTGGGCTCAACTGCGATATCATCTCCCATTATTTGATTACTGTAAACAAACCACACAATGAGAATACTCGGATCGTGACGTCATCTCGGATATCCCCCAGAATCTGTGTGGCTGATCTGATCCAGGACCAGCTGATCCTATACCCCTGACACTAACATGACCATAGAAATAGAATTACTATCCATAGAAATAGAATTACTAGAATGGGTCACCCACTATGGCCTCATTAACTTGAATGGTGATCCCCATTCTAGTAATTATATTTCTAAGAAGATAGTAACCAATAGCTAAACTGACCTTAGATCAGGCCTTATGGCTGAAATTGATCCTGAGGCTCCATAACATGCCTCCTCTTGCCAGACAACAGCTTTTAATTTAAAGAGGAATGTTGTGGCATCTACTGTTACACGCAGTGGTGGGGAACAGTACAGATGTAGGATCTTAATTTGATCACCCTGTTGCAGGATAACTTTCCTGCAATAAAGGACATTTAAAACTTGTAGTGTATTTGAGGTTTAAAAAGGCTTCTTAAGTTTGTAATTTCCACTTTTAAATGTCAGACTTGATTTTACCTTACGCAAATGTATCAACCCCTACAAAAATCTCCATTAATTATAATCCACATAATAATTCACATTTCCTGTTGATGCAGGATTATTGTCCCGCTGTAGTAAACTGCCTCAAATGAATATGTATCATCCTACATCTGTATGTGGCGGGGGGTAAAAAAATGACATCACACCAAATATTTAGTGACCATTGGGAACCTCCAACACCCAGACAGCAGAAGTGATGTGGCAATCCATGCCTCCAGGGTTATAATGTGACACAGTTTCAGGTTGCAGCGTGTTTGTTTGGGTGGATTAGTGTACGTTTACAGTGCTAAAGCCTCAGCTGCATACCTCACTTTCACACAATGGATTTTAGATAGCTGCCTCATAGACAATGCATTGGTGGTCGGCAGAGGCATACAGTACATCATGCAGAAAATGGGAAAATGTCTAACCTGCATGTTGGCACCAAGTGGAACTTGTCATAGCTCAAGCCCACACGAATCCAATCCTCTCCAATGAGTATAGGGGATGGATTTGGGAATGAGTGTGTTTATCTAGGTCTGCATCACAAACGGCACCCTTTTCCCTTTATAGTGCACTACTTTTTATCAGGGCCCATGCAGGAAGGGGGTGACATTTGGGACACACACTATAGATGTAGGATCTTAATTTGATCACCCTTTTGTTGCTGAGAATTTTCCTGCAACGCAGGAAAAGCAAACGTAGTGTATTTGAGTTTTAAAAGAGCTTCTAAAGTTTGTAATTTCAGTCTTGCCCTAATGAAAAACGTATGAACTCCTACAGAAATGTCCATTAATTATAATCCACATAATAATTAACATTTCCTGTTGCTGCAGGATTATTTTCCTGCTGTAGCAAACTGGCTCAAATTAAGATCCTACATCTGCATAGCTCTGGAGGCAGGTCCTCTCAGCCACCTCTGAATGGACGGAGTCGCCGTGTCCGTTCCACCAATCCCAGTCCCCGCCACTGACACATGACATTCCATTCAGAGCACCTAGGCAACAGCATGCCCAGGGGGAAAATGTGGAAAATATGGAAACCTTTCTTTAGCTAAAAAAAGAAACAACAGAAGAGCTAGAAGTAGCACAGACTCCAGTCATTGGTCCTCGCCAGTTAGGAGGAAAATAACAACATGGCGGTGTTTCTCTGTGTATTCAAGGGAAATGGGGCATGTAAAAGAGGGATTTAACAACCTTCTTGAGTGAAAACTTCCACCCCCAGTCCAGTCATGAAAGCATGGTTACAGGACAAATAACCCCATATCCTGCTAGCACTCTAATCTTCGACAAGAACCAGAAAAGGACATGGGGAAAAGAGCCAACAGACAACAATGACATGCTTTGTAATAATCAGACTGAGATAGGCTGAAGACAAATGTCCATTTATCACAAAACTAATTAATAAACGATTCTATTCTAGCTTGTTACTAAATAAAGGAGGTGCCATTGAAATAGGGGTGTAATTACAATATACTTTCAGTTTCTTTACCTTTACCATGTAATTACCCACTTATCCCGAGCGGTAAATGCGCTGTGACTTAATCCAACCTCTTAACGTTGACTTTGATGTTATGGGGATTATGGAATGAAATGGGCAGGAGCAATGGGAATTCCATGTGTAAGATGATCCCTCAAATCTGCTGTATTCACATGAGCCTCCTTAAAATGACGGGGTGGAAACCAACTCCATTGTACTAGCTTTCATTTGAGCTTTCCGTCAGTCTCAATGAGAGGTTTAAAGCATTCTCTTTGACCCACTGACAGAAATGTCAGCTGGATGTAACTACAGTAGAACTCTCTTCTGAATGCCTATCATGTATCTGCCATTGTTTCATCTAGAGACCTGTGTGCAACAGTGAAACATTGGGACCTCAGCCCAGGCACAAACAACACATACACACACACACTCATTAGTGTGTGTGTGCACACATTTTGTGTGTGTGTGTGTGTGTGTGTTGTTGGGGGTGTGTCAGGTAAGAGTGAGGCAGTGGTTGCCGTGGTAACGCAGCACAGAGGACACTGTGTTTCCCTGTAGAGCTAGCGGGCGAGAGGAATGTGGCACGGCATTGTGGGAGAAGGGGAGAGCAACACTCGTACACATACCTTATCAGATTATTACACAACCGCTGTGTGTGTGTGTGTGTGTGTGTGTGTGTGTGTGTGTGTGTGTGTCAGTGTGTGCATGTGTGGACCAGAAGTCCCCACAAGAATAATAAACAAACAAAAATTTGACCAACGGGACATTTTGTTATTCCCCACAAGGTAAAATGCTATTTCTAGGGTGTTTAGGGTTAAGGTTTGAATTAGTGTTATGGTTAGAATTACGTTAAGGGCTAGGGTCAGGAGCTAGCGTTAGTTTTAGGGTTAGGGTTAAGGTTAGGTTTTTGGGTTAAGGTTAGGGTTAGGGTTAAGGGTAAGAGTACGGGTTAGGGTTAGAGTTAGAGTTAGGTTTAGGGTTAGGGGTATGGGAAAATAGGATTTTTAATGGTACTGAATTGTGTCCCCACAAGGTTAGCTGTACAAGACTGTGTGTGTGTGTGTGTGTGTGTGTGTGTGTGTGTGTGTGTGTGTGTGTGTGTGACCCTCTCAGGGAGGAGCTGAGTGAGAGAGATAGATAAAGACAGTGAAAATGTGTGTACACGTGGTACACTCACTCTTCTACATAAACATTACTCCTGATGTCTACAGTGTCCAGCTTGCCTTGTCAACCTTTCTCCTGTATTGATATGACTCTTTCTCCTGTACTGATATGACTCTTTCTCCTGTATTGATATGACTCTTTCTCCTGTATTGATATGACTCTTTCTCCTGTATTGATATGACTCTTTCTCCTCTACTGATATGACTCTTTCTCCTGTACTGATATGACTCTTTCTCCTGTATTGATATGACTCTTTCTCCTCTACTGATATGACTCTTTCTCCTGTACTGATATGACTCTTTCTCCTGTATTGATATGACTCTTTCTCCTGTATTGATATGACTCTTTCTCCTGTACTGATATGACTCTTTCTCCTGTATTGATATGACTCTTACTCCTGTATTGATATGAATCTTTCTCAGTGTGAGGAGCTCTGGTCATAAGCTACTGTTCGTCTCCAGCCAAACATGGACTGACACCCTGTGTCTAACACTGGCCTGTGGTCTGGCACTGAGCTGACAGACGGAGAGAAAGAGAGAGCAGCCTGTACACAGCCAGATTCCCTCTGCATCCCAAATGACACCCTATTCCCTAGGTAGTGAACTACTTTTGACCCACAAGGCTCTGGTAAAAGGTAGTGCACTATAAAGGGAATAGGGTGTGATTTGGGAGGAAACCTCTCTCTCACTCAATCTCTTGAAGAGATACAAGTAAGAGGATTCACGTAACAGACACAATAGCGTAGACATGTAATAAACATTGTGTGTGTGCATTTTGTCAACGGTGTCGCTAGCCTAGCGGTTAAGAGTGTTGGGCCAGTAACCAAAAGGTTGCTGGTTCTAATCCCTGAGCCAACTTGGTGGCGATGTGACCTTGAGCCCTAATTGCTCCTGTAAGTAGCTCTGGATTGGAGCGTCTGCTATAATGTGTATGGTGGTAAGGTAAAGGTGGTGTGTTCATGTATTTATCCTCACGACATTCCACTGGGAAAAAACTGGTTGGATCAAGGTTCTTTCCACATCATTTCAACAACAAAAATGCAATTTGAAGATGTTGAATCAACGTGGAAAACTGATTGGATTTGAAAAAAGTCATCAACGTAAGGAAACGTCTTCTTTTCAGCCAACGTTTTACCTAGATCCAATGACATGGTGACATGTTTGGTTGATTTCACGTTGAATTCACGTTAGTTGACAACTCAAAACTAGACGTTGAACTGACGTCTTGACATGAAATGAGCACTTGATTTGACTGATGTAAAGGTGTGCTGTTAGCCATGAGGCCATCTGTCCACCATACTATTACACAGCACCTTGGCCAGCTCTCCCCAACCCACTCTACACACACACACACACACACACACACACACACACACACACACACACACACACACAGGAAAACACCTGAAGCCCAGGTGCAAAGGAGTTTTTGTATGAAGACCAAAGAGGTCTCTCTCACTCTCACACACACACAAACCCACACACACACCGCTCATAAACCCCAGTTGTGAGGTGGTGTGGTTGAAAGGTAGCCTTTGATCTGACAGGCCAGGGTGTAAGGTAGAGAGGAGGAAGAGGATGAGGAAGAGGAGGAGGAGGAGACACTGTCCAGGGATGACATCTAAAAATGGCACTAACTCACAACATGAACCTCATGAGAAAAGGCCTGTATCTCAATTACAGTTTTTTCCAACTGCTTACACACAAAATCTTTTCATGTCACACGATTTTTGAAACCTCTCACTCAAAGTGCAAAACTACACACCAAATCTCCAAAACCATAAGCTATTTCTCAGCCTTTGACTCAGTTGTCAATTGCACACAATTCTCTACCTAAAACACAATAAACTAACAGGAAGTGACTTGCTTTCCTTTTCCAAACACAACCAATCAAAATGCTACACTTATTCACCAGGTCACACATACACACACTCCTCACATGTGCAAACACGAATTGCTTAACTGATCACTAACCAATCACTGCTTTACTGTAGTATAGGCCTTTAAATAGGTCAAAGGTCAGATTACCTGTTTTGAACAATGGATGCCAACAATGGACAGAGAGCAAGAGGAGTAGGAGGGAGAGGCAGGGGACAACAACGAGAACAAATTCAAAGACGAAGAGTTGGAAGAGGAGGAGGAGGAGGAGTAGGAGGAAGAGGAAGAGGAAGAAAAGGACGAGGGCAAAGAAGAGAAGGAAGGAGAGCCATCTCTGATGAGATTAGGGCAACACTTGTTGATCATGTGATCAACCACGGTTTGACCATGAGAGAGGCTGTACTGAGAGTCCAGCCCAACTTGAGTCGATTTACAGTGGCGTCCATAATTCGAACCTTCAGAAATGAGAACAGGTATGCAACTATCTAATGACTATTTTAGCATTACAGTAATGTACTGTAAAATACGTATGACTGCATAGTATTGCATAAACATTTATAACTGTAAGCCATCCATTTACTGCACTGCATTGAATGAATGAGGTTGGTTATCATGCTGTACTACATTTTTTTGTACATTGTTTACAGTTCCTATGCTGAACACATACTGTGTTTGAATTCTGTACAGAGTGGAAAGGCAAAGACATCATGGAGGACGAGGACGCTTGTTTACAGATGTACAAGAGACTGCAATTATAAATATGGTTTTGGCCAACAATGCAATTAGGATTCGAGAGATAAGAGAGCATATCTTGAATAATGACACCATATTTAACAACATCAATGCTGTAAGCCTGTCGACCATACAACGCATCCTCCAACGGCACCAAGTGACGATGAAACAACTTTACAAGGTGCAATTTGAGAGAAACTCTGACAGAGTCAAGAATCTGCAACATGACTTTGTAGAGGTATGTATGCAAGACTACTTCCAGTACTTCAGACATACCATATTTACTCATCTGTATATCCTTTTGTCTGTTACAGAGAGTATTGGAGATGGATGCCCATGTCATTCGCCATTGATTTATTTATGTGGATGAGGTTGGCTTCAGCCTCACCAAAACCAGGCACCGCGGAATAAATGTAATAGGACAGAGGGCAATTACCAATGTCCCTGGACAGCGTGGGGGCAATATAACTATGTGTGCTGCCATCACTCAAAACGGGGTCCTCCATCACAATGCCACACTGGGTCTGTACAACACTGGCCATATGCTCACTTTTCTGGATGCAATTTACACAATGCCTGTCCCTGATCGAGATCAGGAGCCTGCTAGATTTGTGGTTATATGGGACAATGTTAGTTTTTCACCGCTGTTCTGGTGCAAAACTGGTTTGCCACCCATCCACAATTTGTAGTTTTGTACCTACCCCCATATTCACCTTTTCTAAATCCCATAGAGGAATTATTCTCAGCCTGGCGCTGGAAAGTGTATGATCGCCAACCCTATGCCCGCATTCCGCTTCTCCATGCAATGGAGGACGCATGTGGGGACATAGAGGTTGCCTCTGTCCAAGGTTGGATACGCCATGCTAGGAGAAACTTCCCTCGATGTTTGGCAAGAGAAAACGTATCTTGTGATGTGGACGAAGTATTGTGGCCAGACCCAGCCCGGAGAAGAGATGAAGCGTAGCTTAGCACTGGTGACTGCCTCCCCCCCCCCCCTCCTACCAATTCCTGGACTGCCCCCCCGGGACCCCACACACACAATTGTGTTCTTTACTGTATTCTAAAGAATATACTTTTGGTTTACATATGTTTATGGTTTTGTTGTATGCTACTGTATACAACAGTAATGTTTGGCCTAATAAATATTTTCTGTTTCTACATTGCATTGGTGTTTACAGTGTACTTGTTACATTTACATTTACATTTTAGCCATTTAGCAGACGCTCTTATCCAGAGCGACTTACAGGAGCAATTACAGTTTTTGCCCATTGCTTACACACTAAAACCGAATGCTTAGACCAAAGCCTCAATACCTAAACGTCTTGTAGCATACCTTAAACACAGTGTAACCATAGCTTAAACACAATGTCAACTTTAAACTTTGTTTGCAATTCTGTAACACACTTATTTGCGAAATACTACACACGTTTTCTTACATTAGACACTTTGTTCAAAAACGAACACTTGCACAGAAAACAGAACACCAGCCAGTCTGAGCCTTAGCACTACAAATAGGCCTCAGGTAAGCCATTTTTAGAACTTTGCAAGCATGGAGGCAATGAGAGTCAGAGTAAGAGGAGGACAAAGAGAGAGAGGAGTCGGATGTGGAAGAGGACGTGGAAGAGGACGAGGACCAGTGCGGAGACGTATATCAGATGACATCAGGGCTACTCTGGTGGACCATGTGATAAATCATGGCCTGTCCATGAGGGAGGCTGGGCAAAGAGTCCACCCTAACCTCAGTCGCTACACAGTAGCATCGATAATAAGCACATTCCGACTGGAGAACAGGTATATCTTCAAGTTTCTACTCCAGACTGTATCTACTGTATGTGTCACATGATTCTGTATCATATTACAGTAATACTGTACTAACTATACTATACAAAAATGGGTAGTGCTGTTAAGTACTGTATATGTAAAGGAATACCATTGTGATGTTACAGTACTGTGTACAGTTTGAAAGTACAGTATGTGAAAAATAACCTAACCAATGACATCTTGTGGTGGCATTTTCTACAGAATGGTTGGACGACCTCAAGGTGGAAGAGAACGGCTCTTCACTCAACAACAAGAGCTTGCCATCATTGAAATGGTGCGAGAAAATAATGCAATCCGACTTTGTGAGTTGCAACAACGAATAATTGCAAATGGAAATGAATTCAACAATATCAACAGGGTCAGCATTTCTACACTAAGTCGCATCCTACAGAAACATAACTTCAGAATGAAGCAGATGCAAAGGGTGCCATTTGAGAGGAACAGTGTCAGGGTCAAGGATTATGCGCCATGATTATGTGCAGGTATGTGTCACTTTACTTTACATACTATATATTGTGATGTGGGAATGAGGGTTTATGCTGCCACCTGCCCTGCCTGTAGCTTGTAGTTTTTGTCTATACTCACCCAACCCAGCCCCTACTTGTGTGAAAATATAGACATTGTAGTTACTGTATGTGTTTTCAGTAACACTATTCAATATTTTCTGTTACAGACAGTTCTGGAGTTTGATGCCGCCGAACTGCCACATGAGTTCATCTACGTGGATGAGGCAGGCTTCAATCTGGCCAAAACCAGGCGTCGGGGCCGTAACGTAGTTGGACAAAGGGCTGTTGTAAATGTCCCTGGGCAGCGTGGGGGAAATATCACCTTGTGTGCTGCAATTAGTGTCCAAGGAGTCCTGCATCATCATGCCACTCGAGGTCCCTACAATACAGGACAGATCATTGCATTTCTAGATGCACTACATGCAGTTGTGCAGGACAGACCACAGCAGCCCAGGTTTGTTGTCATCTGGGATAATGTTAGTTTCCACCGGGCTGCTCTGGTCCGAGATTGGTTCAACAACTATAATCATTTCACAGTTTTATACCTGCCCCCTTACAGCCCCTTTCTAAATGTAATCGAGGAATTATTTTCAGCGTGGCGGTGGAGAGTATATGATCGGCAACCACATGCCCGCATGACTCTTCTGCAAGCAATGGAAGAGGCATGTGGAGACATTGAGATGGGATCAATCCAAGGGTGGATTCGGCACACAAGGCGATATTTCATTTTGGCATATATGTGAGTTGTTAATCTCCAAGTGCTATGTCTGATTGGCTTGTGTGTTGAGTTTTGACCTAATGAGCCAAATTCTGCAAAAAGTGTGTAAGCAATAGGCAAAAACTGTAGGGTTAAGTGCCTTGCTCAAGGGCACATCGACAGATCTTTCACCTAGTCGGCTCGGGGATTAGAACCAGCGACCTCCCGGTTACTGGCACAATGCTCTTAACCACTAAACTACCTGCCGCCCCACCTGTTAACCCTCTCAGCAGATTACTTTCACTGTAGAACATTGTATTGAAATGTAGATATAAGCCTATGAAAGACCAAGGAGCTTTAGATTTAGAACAACAGTGTTTACATGGTATATCCAAAAATGTACTATTATGAAAGAAGTGTTTGCCATTTGATGCAAATGCTTCATTCTGACATGTGTTTATGGCATTTTGAATGCAGTATTACAGTTTGAAGGAGATGTGAGGCATTTTGCATTTTGTGTGTGCAGTTTTGATAATTGTGTGTAGAGTTTTGAAAAAAGGAGACATCGTATTGAAAACGTGTGTAAGCATTTGGAAAAAACTGTAAGTGACTTCCTTTCCATATCTCCTTTCCTTGTCTCCTTTCCCTGTCTACTCTCCTTCTTATAGAGACATGGACGATTATAACACTCTGTCCATTCCACTAAAACATAGCAGCACCTTGTTACCCCAGCTATACTTCCCCTTCCCCGCTTCATGTTATCAAGCCAAAGACCAGAGCCCCAAAACCAGACCACCCCCAGTCCAGCACAGCCAGCAATGCCGCCATCATCTAGTGGAGTTGCTCTGCCAACTTGGATGTCTGCCAAGTTCTACACATAGGTTTTGAAAACAGCTTGAATGTTTGGGGTTTGAACTACTTTCACAAAAATATCCAGGTAATTGGCATAGACTATTTATAGCCGCCATATGCCAAACTGAAAATGCGTCATATTGCCTGATTTGCCTCGTCTCAGCGCATGACAGAAATGATACAGTGTACAGTAGCCTACCAGTGTAAACAAGGTGAGGTGGATTTTATCTTGAGTTTCAAGCTAAATAAAGGGAGCCTAACAAGGAAAGTTGCGTGGGTGATAAGAAGAATGCGTGATGGTGACGTCGGCAGTGTTAAAGACACGATGGGTGATAGGTAAACAAACAGACGTCAAAGCAAATGTGCCCTGATGCCAAACATATAGACCTCCCTTTGATCCATTGTCAAGTTCAGATCGTGTACTCGAGCTACCTATTTTTACTTCAACGACTCAAGAATATCATCCAAAATCAGGACAAATTCGTTATTTTTCTTACCTTTGATAAGAATCTGGATTCTTCTTTCCCTTTCTCCTCATAGCGACGGAGGGGCACCAACAACTCGTCCTCACAACAGATTAAACTCACAGTACATCCCATATAGACGAATTCAGCGCACAATGATCCATTCAATTCAAAACAATGTCCTGATATATCGTTTAGCGTCTCTCCTCTCTATCCTTTCAAATCAAAGCTTACGGTCGCAGTTTCCAAAAGACAAACTGAAAACTCACGCAGGTGAGACAGGCGCGAGTAGGCTACAACTCGTGCTCCAGTCTTCTCAAAAAAGTATCGCATTGAGAAAATACTCCGTTTTCCCGCTGAGATTTGGTGGATAAAATCCGTCGCCTACCTTTACCTACTCCACGCTGGTATGGAGTGGAGCAAAGGCACACGAAGTTGTGTTTGTAATTCAGCTCCCGTTCATTCCTCCCTCCCTCAGCCTCTCATAACCTGCCCAATACCACAACTTCCTACGACTGGTCCCCGTGTGGAACATAGGCATGCATTCTTCAAATGGATAGTGTTAAAATATGTTTAGCCTTGAAACTTGTGTGTTTATTAATGATGATGATGATGAATATTATTATTGACCTAATATTTAACTGTCGATGAACTACAGTACTTATAAACCCTATTGCAATCGACATATGTATATTGCCCTTTGTAGCTTTCCAGTCCTAAAGCTCAGAAAAAATATGTTGTTTATGCAGAATACCCTCCCCCCTCTACTAGAGGTCGACATGCCAGTCAGCAGGAGTTGTGAATCAATCCATACATTCTCAGGGGCCTTTGAGTTGTGTGATAAGAGAATAGAAATCTTGTGTTTTTTATTGACCACCTACAACATTATCCCTTGGATTCCATGTGCGCCCGAAATTTTCGATTTCCATTTTAGTCATTTAGCAGACGCGCTTATCCAGAGCGACTTGCCCAGGTCAAAAGTAGTGCGCTATGTACAGTAGTGTGTAGTGTACGATTTCAGACGAAGCCCGTGTGGTGTTGATGCTGCAACAGTCAGATAATAGTGAGACTGTTGGAGCCATCTGAACATTCTGTCCCCACACCCAGTTATGACGACTTAGAGAGAGTGCTTTACTGTGAGGTCATGACAGAAAAACAGACACAGACTGAGTGTGTGTGTGCCTGTGTGTGTGTGTTTTCCTTTATAGTGGTGTGTATGTGTGTGTGTATGTGAGCATATGCCTGCATCATGTGTGTGTTTGACCTAGTCTGCTGGCATCCTCGTGCTGATTGGTTCAAGGCTGATAAGGAAGTGCTTAAATAAAGACTTCCTCTAATTTAATTGATTTCTATTCCCTTATTCTTTGAACTGATGTTCTCTACTCTGGCTTTCCGATCATGGCATATCAGCTGCACTTTATAGGGGTCAGAAATGACCAGGTATGTACTCAGAAATGACATGGTAAAATGATAAGTGCACAGTAATAACATACAGTCGTGGTCAAATGTTTTGAGAATGACACAAGTATTGGTCTTCACAAAGTTCGCTGCTTCAGTGTTATGAGATATTTTTGTCAGATGTTACTATGGTATACTGAAGTATAATTACAAGCATTCCATAAGTGTCAAAGGCTTTTATTGACAATTACATTTAGTTTATGCAAAGAGTCAATATTTGCAGTGTTGACCCTTCTTTTTCAAGACCTCTGCAATCCGCCCTGGCATGCTGTCAATTAACTTCTGGGCCACATCCTGACTGATGGCAGCCCATTCTTGCTTAATCAATGCTTGGAGTTTGTCAGAATTTGTGGGGTTTTGTTTGTCCACCCGCCTCTTGAGGATTGACCACAAGTTCTCAATGGGATTAAGGTGTTGGTACCATTCTTTATTCATGGCTGTGTTCTTAGCAAAAATTGTGAGTGAGCCCACTCCCTTGGCTGAGAAGCAACCCCACACATGAATGGTCTCGGGATGCTTTACTGTTGGCATGACACAGGACTGATGGTAGCGCTCACCTTGTCTTCTCCGGACAAGGTGTTTTCTGGATGCCCCAAACAATCGGAAAGGGCATTCATCAGAGAAAATGACTTTACCCCGGTCCTCAGCAGTCCAATCCCTGTACCTTTTGCAGAATATCAGTCTGTCCCTGATGTTTGTCCTGGAGAGAAGTGGCTTCTTTGCTGCCCTTCTTGACACCAGGCCATCCTCCAAAAGTCTTCGCCTCACTGTGCGTGCAGATGCACTCACACCTGCCTGCTGCCATTCCTGAGCAAGCTCTGCACTGGTGGTGCCCCGATCCCAAAGCTGAATCAACTTTAGGAGACGGTCCTGGCGCTTGCTGGACCTTCTTCACAACAATTGAACCTCTCTCCTTGAAGTTCTTGGTGATCCGATAAATGGTTGATTTAGGTGCAATCTTACTAGCAGCAATATCCTTGCCTGTGAAGCCCTTTTTGTGCAAAGCAATGATGACGGCACGTGTTTCCTTGCAGGTAACCATGGTTAACAGAGGAACAATGATTTCAAGCCCCACCCTCCTTTTAAAGCTTCCAGTCTATTATTCTAACTCCATCAGCATGACAGAGTGATCTCTAGCCTTGTCCTCGTCAACACTCTCACCTGTGTTAACGAGAGAATCACTGACATGATGGCAGCTGGTCCTTTTGTGGCAGGGCTGAAATGCAGTGGAAATGTTTTTTGGGGATTAAGTCCATTTTCTTGGCAAAGAGTAACTTTGCAATTCATTGTAATTCATCTGATCACTCTTCATGACATTCTGGAGTATATGCAAATTGCAATCATCAAAACTGAGGCAGCAGATTTTGTGAAAATTAGTATTTGTGTCATTCTCCAAACTTTTGACCACGACTGTATTACCTACTTGTTTGTTTCTTTGAGATTCATCCCCAGCGCATGTTTAATTGAATTCCACCCATATGTTGTTTTGCTGGTCGGAATAGGAGGTTGCAGTTGCATCAGAGTGACCTCACCACGTTGCAGGGTTGGAGAATGCCTGTCTGGGCGGAGAAGTTAAGGATAAAGTGTTATGTTTGGTACCGAGCCTACTCCTATACATAGGCTTAAGGACCCCTCTCTGCTCCTGCTTAAAACCACACTTCTCATGTTTACAGCTCATTGGTCAAGCCTCACAAGTAACATAATCAAAACATTACATCACATACAGTCACACATACAGTGAGGGAAAAAAGTATTTGATCCCCTGCTGATTTTGTACGTTTGCCCACTGACAAAGACATGATCAGTCTATAATTTTAATGGTAGGTTTATTTGAACAGTGAGAGACAGAATAACAACAACAAAATCCAGAAAAAACACATGTCAAAAATGTTATAAATTGATTTGCATTTTAATGAGGGAAATAAGTATTTGACCCCTCTGCAAAACATGACTTAGTACTTGGTGGCAAAACCCTTGTTGGCAATCGCAGAGGTCAGACGTTTCTTGTAGTTGGCCACCAGGTTTGCACACATCTCAGGAGGGATTTTGTCCCACTCCTCTTTGCAGATCTTCTCCAAGTCATTAAGGTTTCGAGGCTGACGTTTGGCAACTCGAACCTTCAGCTCCCTCCACAGATTTTCTATGGGATTAAGGTCTGGAGACTGGCTAGGCCACTCCAGGACCTTAATGTGCTTCTTCTTGAGCCACTCCTTTGTTGCCTTGGCCGTGTGTTTTGGGTCATTGTCATGCTGGAATACCCATCCACGACCCATTTTCAATGCCCTGGCTGAGGGAAGGAGGTTCTCACCCAAGATTTGAAGGTACATGACCCCGTCCATCGTCCCTTTGATGCAGTGACGTTGTCCTGTCCCCTTAGCAGAAAAACACCCCCAAAGCATAATGTTTCCACCTCCATGTTTGACGGTGGGGATGGTGTTGTTGGGGTCATAGGCAGCATTCCTCCTCCTCCAAACACGGCGAGTTGAGTTGATGCCAAAGAGCTCGATTTTGGTCTCATCTGACCACAACACTTTCACCCAGTTCTCCTCTGACTCATTCAGATGTTCATTGGCAAACTTCAGACGGGCCTGTATATGTGCTTTCTTGAGTAGGGGGACCTTGCGGGCGCTGCAGGATTTCAGTCCTTCACGGCGTAGTGTGTTACCAATTGTTTTCTTGTTGACTATGGTCCCAGCTGCCTTGAGATCATTGACAAGATCCTCCCGTGTAGTTCTGGGCTGATTCCTCACCGTTCTCATGATCATTGCAACTCCACGAGGTGAGATCTTGCATGGAGCCCCAGGCCGAGGGAGATTGACAGTTATTTTGTGTTTCTTCCATTTGCGAATAATCGCACCAACTGTTGTCACCTTCTCACGAAGCTGCTTGGCGATGTTCTTGTAGCCCATTCCAGCCTTGTGTAGGTCTACAATCTTGTCCCTGACATCCTTGGAGATCTCTTTGGTCTTGGCCATGGTGGAGAGTTTGGAATCTGATTGATTGATTGCTTCTGTGGACAGGTGTCTTTTATACAGGTAACAAGCTGAGATTAGGAGCACTCTCTTTAAGAGTGTGCCCCTAATCTCAGCACGTTACCTGTATAAAAGACACCTGGGAGCCAGAAATCTTTCTGATTGAGAGGGGGTCAAATACTTATTTCCCTCATTAAAATGCAAATCAATTTATAACATTTTTGACATGCGTGTTCCTGGATTTTTTTGTTGTTATTCTGTCTCTCACTGTTCAAATAAACCTACCATTAAAATTATAGACTGATCATTTCTTTGTCAGTGGGCAAACATACAAAATCAGCAGGGGATCAAATACTTTTTTCCCTCACTGTATGCACTCTCTCTCTCTCTCTCTCTCTCTCTCTCTCTCGCTCTCTCTTTCTTTCTATTGCCTCTCTCTCTCTTTCTCTCTTTCTCTCTCTCTCTCTCTCTCTCTTTCTCTCACATGCACGCACGCACGCACGCACGCATGCACACACACACACACACACACACACACACACACACACACACACACACACATACAGCCACACACACACGCTGCTATTCCTTGTGCTCTGCTCACCAAGGAATAGCAGTGTTTGGAATGAGGCCTATAAAACACATCTGTCCAATCCCCGGAGGAAGATCAGGTTCATAATGAGGTTGTTATGCAGTTGTTATGGAGTATTATATCTGTGGGTCTCTCAGTCTCTCTGGGGGACTGGTTCAATGCCAAAACACCACTCACACAGAGAAGAAACAACTTTTCTATAATGTTTATTTGCTCTAACGTTTAATGTGATAACCACTGATAATTTAACTGTACGTTGACTACAGTAGCTGAGAACAAGCGTCTGTGCTAGTTGAAGAGGAATATGGAGCAGCTGGCAGAACGTACCATGTGTGAAATGGGTGTCTCACACACACACAGAGAGAGACACATCTACTCATGTTCAGCCACACATCTATTCATGTTCATCTGACACCCTGTTGTGCTGGGAGCATGTCCGGTGCATCAGCAGGGTGCCACACACACACACACACACACACACACACACACACACACACCTGACACTCCGTAGAGCAGGATTCCCCAACTGGCGGCCCGAGGGTGATTTTATTTGGCCCCCCAAGTGTTCTGAGTAAAAAAAAACTGTTTTGGACATAAAAGACTGTAAAAACACCATCAAATCCTAAGTATTCCCACGCATAATAGAAGTGATCGTATACAAATTTAAGCAAGGTTTGAAATGACTATGTTTTAGTCAAATATCATATCTGTTTGGGCTTTTTGCGGTCAATTTGCAGTCTACAAATTATTTGTAATTATGTTCCGGCCCCCTGACCATCCGCTCAAGAAAAAATCAGCCCGCAGCTGAATCTAGTTGATGATCCCTGCCATGGAGGCTAGAGTGCGTTTGGTCTGTCAGCAGGCTGTCCAGGGCTTATGACATGCTTGAGGCCACCCAAAGACCTTGGCACCTTGGGAAAGAACATGGAGGGTTCATATTTCGGTGGGGTTTTTTAATACACAAAAAAAAACTAGATGAGTGTGTTCAAAATTAGCATGGCTTGCGTCATGGACAAATGTTATTATGGCCTAATTCTGAATTTCCAATTAGTTCCAAAATGTATCTTGAAAAAGTGTCTCCAAGTAAATTTTGCCACTGCTCAATTGCATTGTCCAACTTTTGCAGCCAGAAGCAAGTGAAATGGCCACAGAAACAGACTATCCTTCCAAGCTATTAGGCTAACATCTTCCTAAAGCTCCCTTAAAGTTTTGGGGCGACCCGACCACAATTCACATAGAAATGTTAGTTATAGATCTGTCATTCTCATTGAAAGCAAGTCTAAGAAGAGGTAGATCTGTTCTATGTGCGCTATTTTCTATGCTTCCCATTCTTATGTTTTGTTTTTTTGCATCTTTTACTTTCGGTTTTGTACAATACCTTGAAAAAGATGAAAACACAATATTTGTGGTTATGGAAAATATATTAGGCAAACTATTAGAATTTTATCAACCAGGAAATGGCGGAGCATCTTTAAGTCCCTTGGGGAGCATGTAGGTGATGAGTGCTGCGTTGTGTTGGGGTCAGGACCCTCTCTGTCAGTGGGAATCATCCCTCCCCCAGGGGGCACCTATCTGATTATTATAGGGGTCAGGGGTCAGGCCCAGGAATTAGTCATGGATGTGTTACACAATGCTACAGCACTGTGTGTGAGGTAGAGGTGGAATACCCTCTGTACCTCCCACACTGACAGTGTAGAGAAACGGTGGCCACCTGCTCCAAGCCTGTAGTGTTGGACTAGAAGTATTGTACAGGGGATGAGAGAGATAGTGATTTTTTTAAAGGACGACAAGAGAACTTTTGTTTTGTCTCTCTCACCCTCCCTCTCTTAATTGGGGAGAACGGGCTCGTGGTAATGACTGGAGCGGAATCGGTGGAATGGTATCAAATACATGACACATGGTTTCCAGGTGTTTGATACCATTCCATTTGCTCTGTTCCAGCAATTATTATGAGACGTTCTCCCCTCAGCAGCCTCCACTGAAGCCCTCCTCTCCAATTGAGTGTTTTCATTTTGATCTGCAGTTTTGAAGTTATTCCTGACACTCCGAAAGAAATTGTAACATGTCTGTGACTTTAGTTTTTGACAACTTTAGAAGTTAGTTCCAGATCAAGAACTGAAAGACAGGGCATTCTTCCCTGAGGACAAATCCTCAACTCCATACCCAAAACATTATTTTACTGTGCTAAGGTTAGCTTTCTGAGTTTGTGTAAACACGTCATCCAAACAGAAGACAGGTCCAATATCATAACTGTGACATACTCTGGGCAGTTGTCAAATAGTAGTGACCTCTTTATGGCTGTCTTCACCAGCTAGCTAATCAGGAGGGCTATGGTGCAGAGCCAGAGCTGGTCTCCCCATTCAGACCCATGTAATGACTGCCCTCTGCTGGTGAATGGGTGTAATAGTCGTTTGGTAATAACAGATCGAAAGTACAGTATCTATGGGTAATAAACCGACTGTAGGTTCTTCTTAATACCAATCACTAGAGGGGAGCCAAGTGTAGCCTTTTGAACCATGTTTGGTGAGATAGCTTGCCTGAGACCTAAAATACATCTGCCAGCCCCTGACTGGAAGGTACCTTCTGTTCTTGGTACAGTTGACTCTGGAGTGTTGAAAGATTTGGAACTAGTTGGTCACATCACAGTTTAGTTTATTGAGTCATTATTCCCTTTGAGGAAATGTGTCTTGCGTCGATCTAATCAAGCAGCTTTGGACAAACAACAACAGCACAGGGTATTTATTAGCTAACACAACAGACAACAGAGGGCATTATATACATGTACAGACAACAGGGGCAATGGTATATGGAGGGACATTAAAAAACACATAAATATAGGGTCTGAGTCTGCAGTCTGATAGTGCCAGCACATATTCAGTGTCAGGCTAGGAATGTTAGGTTACAATATGTTACACAGGGACAATCTTATAAGTTATTCAAAGCAGGGGTTAATTCCATTTCAATTCCAATCAGTTCAGAAAGTGAACCAAACTCCAATTAAGATTTTAAAAATGTCCTCATTGAAAAGCATTGAAGATAATTTGAATTTGAATTTTAGAGTACTTCCTCAAATGACTGGAATTAAAATGGAATTGAAATCAACCCTGATTCAAAGTAATGTGGGGACAACCTGCCAGATCAATCATAACAGTCCATTCCCTTCTGAGGTCTGGGATGTGGACCTGCTGTATCGAGACACCGACCCCCTCTCTGGTCCCTGTGACTTCCTGACCAGGGCACCCAGGTTTCTCCTGAACTTCTCCCCCACAAAGGCATACAGCACTGGGTTAACACAGCTGTGGAGCAGGGCCAGGCTGTGGGTGACCTGGAGGGCCAGGTCCACCCTGTTCCTGTCAGCACAGTCGAAGGGCACCAGCTTGGCCCTCATCAGGGTGTCGGTCATTACCGTCAAGTGGAACGGCGTCCAGCACAGGAGGAAGGTGATCACCACGGCAACGATGACCCGCATGGCCCTGTGCTTCTGGAAGCCGCGTGTCCGCAGCAACCGGGCCACGGTAACACTGTAGCACGCCACCATGATGACTAGTGGGAGCAGGAACCCTATGATGTGGCGTAAGCCGCGCGTAGCGAGCCGCCAGTGGGTGGCGCTGCCAAGGTCGAAGCGCTCAGCGCACTTTGTCGGACCACCGCCGGAGGGCGTGAAGGCGTCGTTGAAGAGGGCGGGGAGAGAGAGGGCGCCCCCCAGAGCCCAGATGAAGGTGCAGGCGACCCAGCTGCAGGCCCTGCGGCGGTCCTTACGGGACTTGGCAGAGCGAACGATCACCAGGTAGCGGTCGACACTGATACACACCAGGAACAGGATGCTGGTGTAGAAGCTAGTCTCCATAACCAGGCTGAGGAACTTACACAGGAAGTCACCAAAGATCCAGCCGTGGAGCATGGCAGCAGCCCAGAAGGGCAGGATCAGAGCCAGCAGCCCGTCGGCTACCGTCAGGTGAAACAGGTAGACGTCGGATGGGGTCAGGGACTGGTGACTGGAGCCAATCACTAGCCCCACAAGTAGGTTACCAGGAACAGCCAATAGGAAGATGGCGATGTGAAGGACACACAGGGATATGACGGCACTGGTATACAGGGGCTGAGCTGCACAGGAGAAGGTGTTAGAGTTCAGGACAAAGGAGGTGATGTTGATGTAATAGGAGTCGTTGGGTGAATCGTAATAATAGTCCAGGATGTATGATTCTTTTAGCTCTATTGGAGATGGGGAAAACAGTGGTCAGTGGGGATCTTTTATGATTTGATCACTTCGCCTTATAATGTTATTCTATCTAAAGCTTCTCATACAGTCAACAGATATTCTGTACATTTCTTTCTACCCATCCATCAACCCATCAGCCATCCACCCACCCAACCTCATTCATCCATCCATCCATCCACCCACCCACCCAAACCCATCCATCCACCCACCCAAACCCATCCATCGATCCATCCACCCAAACCCATCCATCCATCCAAACCCATCCATCTACCCAAACCCATCCACCCACCTATCCACCCAAACCCATCCATCCATCCATCCAAACCCATCATCCACTCAAACCTATCCATCCATCCACCCACCTGTTAGATTAATTTGGATTTTAAGAATAATGACTAAAGAATTTCACCCCAAACACAGTATAAATGTTAGAATTATCATGTAGTGTCAACCCACTAACAGAGGGGGCGTTACTAACCATTCAAGGGGGGAGGCGGGAACTGTTTAAGAAAGCCACCTAAAGGTGGGAGGAGCATAGTGTCTTTGTTTGTCAAGGGGTATAAAAAACAGGATATTTGTGTTTTTGAGCAGAGCTCTCCTTGAATAAAATTTACCGATAATTACTTGTGGATTGTGGACCTTGAATCATTGATGATTAAAACCAGAGCTTTACAACCTCTGGTAATGATTCAAGCTTAGGTCGAATTAGAGATAGAAATTCACATGACAGATTGGTCCTTCTGAGCGGAGCTTTAATACATCTTTATCGTTCTAAAGACACCGAAATCCGTGCACGGCCGGGTAATTACATCCGTGAAGAATAGTCCTGGCCTTCGACGTTAAGGTTATAAGACAGGCCGGTGATTACTCTTTATGAACGATAAAGACGTTAACAAGTTTGAAAAAGCATTTTAATCCAGACTGCGAGGAAAAGGTCAGTAATTTTTATTCATGGTTTTTGGTAAAATGAGTTGAACTTAGTTACCAAATTCAAAGAAGGTAATAAGTATTACGACAGGGAGGGTCAGCAATTGATCCTAGAGGTAAATAGCTATTTAAAAAAAAAACTAGTCCGAAATGACATGGAAGTGAATTGCAATCACAAATGTAAACTAGTTAATATTGTCATTGTACGAATTGCAATGTTCAGTATAAACAGGGAAATAATTATCATCGTATGAGAGGGATAGGTCGGGAGTTCTATATACGACTGGGCATTTGCTAGAACTTTGCAAACAAGTTTGGCATATGATAAGGTCGTGTATGTGTGAGATTTAATCCCTCGGGAGACGTGATCATTATTTCAGGGGTGGAGGAAAAAAATAAGTCGCGTGAGGAAAATTGGGTAACTTACTCTTTTCATGAAACCGGAGTTTTAAATAGAAACTCTGGGTTAGGGGTTAAATAATTTTAAAGGGTTAATTACAAAAGCAAGAGGCGCACTAAGAGATTAGCTCCTACGAAAATAATTCGGGAGTGAATTATTTAAAAAACAAAAAGGGGGGGAGGGATTTCTTATTGTTCCGCCATGGGAAAGACATCTTCTAAACAAGTCCGAGAATTAACGGGAGATGAAAGAAATATGTTTTATGGATCCATTTGGGAGAAGAGGTATGAATTTATTGGGCATCTCGAAGTAGAAAAATTAGAATTTATGATCAAACAGATGCATGTAGACTGGAACTAATTTGAAAGAACAGCGAAAGGAGGGGCTAGAGACAGCGAGTGTGTTTTTTTAAGCGCGAAAATGCTTTAACGGGGACAAAGGAATATTTAACCATCGTGACTGCAGGGGAAAAGGAGGATGACAGTCAATATTTTTGGTTCAACGGGTAAAATGTTTGAAAAAATGATTCGTGTCAATTAAGAATTGGCTAAAAACACCACAAAGCGATTATTTGAGAGGTACCTATAAAGTCCAACGATGTGGTCCTCTGTAGCTCAGCTGGTAGAGCACGGCGCTTGTAACGCCAAGGTAGTGGGTTCGATCCCCGGGACCACCCATAATAAAAAATGTATGCACGCATGACTGTAAGTCGCTTTGGATAGAAGCGTCTGCTAGATGGCATATTATTATGCATGTGTCTGAACTTTCGCACTCAAACGTAGACGTACGTAATGGGTGAGAAGGTGGAGAATATTTGCGTTTTTGGTCAGTTGGCAGACGCTCTGGTCCGGAGCGACTTGAAAAACCAATAGAGAGTTGAATTGAACTATTCTGTTGTGTTGGGCATTTGAATGGCATAAGGTGAAATATGTGTGTATGAGGAAATTCAACGGCGGGTATAAATGATAACCGGATACATTACATTACATTTACATTACATTTTAGTCATTTAGCAGACGCTCCTATCCAGAGCGACTTACAGGAGCAATTAGGGTTAAGTGCCTTGCTCAAGGGCACATTAACGTCATTTAGCAGACGCTCTTAGCCAGAGCGACTCACAAATTGGTGCGTTCACCCTATAGCCAGTGGGATAACCACTTTACAATTTGGGTCGTACTCTCCGAATGTTGTAGAGCATGAACCTGCAGGAGCGGGTCACCGCCTTGATGTTGGCGGAGAACGACAGGGTGTTGTCCAGGGTCACGCCTAGGCTCTTCGCACTCTGGGAGGAGGACACAGCGGAGTTGTCAACCGTGATGGCGAGATCATGGAACGGGCAGTCCTTCCCCGGGAGGAAGAGCAGCTCCGTCTTGCCAGGGTTCAGCTTGAGGTGGTGATCCGTCATCCATACTGATATGTCTGCCAGACATGCAGAGATGCGATTCGCCACCTGGTTATCAGAAGGGGGAAAGGAGAAGATTAGTTGTGTATCGTCAGCGTAGCAATGATATGAAAGGCCATGTGAGGATATGACAGAGCCAAGTGACTTGGTGTATAGGGAGAAAAGGAGAGGGCCTAGAACTGAGCCCTGGGGGACACCAGTGGTGAGAGCACGTGGTGCGGAGACAGCTTCTCGCCACGCCACTTGGTAGGAGCGACCGGTCAGGTAGGACGCAATCCAGGAGTGAGCCGCGCCGGAGATGCCCAGCTCGGAGAGGGTGGAGAGGAGGATCTGATGGTTCACAGTATCAAAGGCAGCAGACAGGTCTAGAAGGACAAGAGCAGAGGAGAGAGAGTTAGCTTTAGCAGTGCGGAGAGTCTCCGTGACACAGAGAAGAGCAGTCTCAGTTGAATGACCAGTCCTGAAACCTGATTGGTTTGGATCAAGAAGGTCATTCTGAGAGAGATAGCAAGAGAGTTGGCTAAAGACGGCACGCTCAATAGTTTTGGAAAGAAAAGAAAGAAGGGATACTGGTCTGTAGTTGTTGACATCAGTGGGGTCGAGTGTTGGTTTTTTGAGAAGGGGAGCAACTCTCGCTCTCTTGAAGACGGAAGGGACATGGCCAGCGGTCAAGGATGAGTTGATCAGCGAGGTGAGGTAGGGGAGAAGGTCACCGGAGATGGTCTGGAGAAGGGAGGAGGGGATGGGGTCAAGCGGGCAGGTTGTTGGGCGGCCTGCAGTCACAAGTCGCAGGATTTTATCTGGAGAGAGAGGGGAGAAAGAAGTCATTTAACCAACCAAATACTACTTAGTATTTGGTTGGTTAAATGCTAAATAAAAGATTTGAGGCGTGGTTATGGGGTAACTAGGAAGACGCACTTATTCAATAGAGAATGGGTGGAGAGAGAGTTTTTACGTGTATTAAAAGTTGCATAAGATAACTAGTAGTATTCTAAATAATCTATGAAAATATGTTACAAGTACGAATGACATTATTTCCTAAGAAGGTAGATTGTAGGGAAGTTTCCCGTGCCTCCCCCATAATGTAGGAAGGAGCAGGAGAGGGGGGGGAGTGAGAGACAGGAAAATACAAATGGTTGGAAGATTTTAAAACGATAATTTATTTTCGTTACAGGGAAGCAAGTGGCATTGGCTGTTGTGCTGGGGGAATAGCGCCAGCCTGTGGTGGGTTCTGGATTTGTTATAAATAACTGAATAGACTACAATTGGAACATCAGAAAAAGGACAATATAATTCGTAATAGTTATTATAATTATTATTGATAGTTATTGCAGTTATTATTATCCTGAGTGGCGCAGTGGTCTAAGGCACTGCATCGCAGGGATAACTGTGCCACTAGAGATCCTGGTTCGGATCCAGGTTCTGTCGCAGCCGACAGCGACCGGGAGACTCATGGGCGGCGCACAATTGGCCCAGCGTCGTCCAGGGTAGGGGGGAAAATGGCCGGCAGGGATGGAGCTCAGTTGATAGAGCATGGTGTTTGCAACACCAGGGTTATGGGTTCGATTCCCACGGGGGGAGGCCAGTAAAAAAAATAAAGATAAAAATAATAAAAATGTATTCACTAGGTTGCTCTGGATAGGAGCGTCTGCTGGGTGACTAGAATGTAAATGTATTATCATTGATTCAGTAATGATAGGAGGGAAGTAGCGATAGAACTGTGAGGGTTGAGTTGAGGACAAGGAGAATGATTTGTGGCTCTGGTTGGCGGGAAAAAGGAGAGGCAGAGACAGACTTAGAGAGACAGAGGAAGTTAGAGAGAGAGAGAATAAAAGAAAAAGAGAGAAGGAAACTGTTTAGGTTTGAAAAACAAGCAGGCTGAGAGACAGAGATAACAGTTTCTGGAGCTTGAAAAGCAGAGACTAACAGAGTAAGAAAAGGAACAGACGAGAGCAGAGTATTTAATGGCCACTAGGGGAAATAGCTGGGAGAGGTAGAACTCCAGGATAGAAGAGGAGAGAGATTTTACTAGGGGGTGGATCAAATAATTGATAATGGATCATTTGAATGAGATCACATGTAGCAGATTTAGAGTAATCAATTAAATAATCATTGTATACTCGAGACATTTTGAGGGATTTTATGAAGTTAGGCAGTATTTAGGTCATAAGAGGGAGCTACCAAATTAAGTTGAGCCTAACTATCTTTGATTGTTATTTTTCAATTGGGTTTTTCAAATAAAATAAAAACACACCCAGCATGATGTTTATAAAGGGTTGTTATGTTGAATTTAGGGAATTTTCAAGAGTTCATAGGTGGTGTTTACTATGCTGTGGGATGGAACGGTTTATTGGGTGATATTTGAAACTAAATTCATGGAATAAGCTGCAGTAATCAGAAGAATGTACAATCTAAGGCGAGACAACTATTGCCTAGATCATTGATTTAGCAATAGGGTCAGGTAGATAAGGACTAGAGAAAAATAAAATAAAAAATTAGATGAAGAATGATGAGCTTTTTGGTAAGGATAGACTGCTGTAAAGCTTGGGTCGTCATTATGTACTGCATACGGGTAAATCAAGTGATCTTATCTATGGGAAGGCAATGGCAGCCCATGGTAAAATCATTTGGAACTCTGAGGAGGAAGAACAGGTTATGTTGTTGCTCTCTTCCCAAACAGCCTTAGCTTTTCATAAATATATCAGGGATGTTACCCAAATGGTAGAGAGTAAAGAGGGATGACATTGGTCGTGGTTTAAAGATGATGGGTTTTTTTGGTGGGCTATTAGAGATAACTGGGTTAATCACGAACATAGAGGTTTTTATTCTTTGTTGCTAGGCAGAATACTTAGGTGACCTAAAAAAAAATGGACTTGTCATGTCCAACAATCAGTCTTCAGGTCAAGCCCGGGAGAGCCGGGGTAGAACAGAGGTTGAACTAAACATAAGTGTTTTTACAAGATAAGAGATTGTTTGATTGGATTACTAATTGATTCTGAACTGAATGAAAGTCGAATTTAGCCGCCATAAAGACAAAGGAAGTGGGAGGAGCAATAAAGAAGCAAAAGACAATCTCAAAAATGAAAGGCATGGCAATTGGTTGATAAATAACCTAAGGGAATGTTTAGGAAGGTGGAAAAAATTGACACATAAGCAGAACTATGTGTCAAGAGGGGGGAAGAGGCTAATTGTATTAGATAATATACGAAGGAGAGGACAAAATACTTTTTAAAAAAAACATTTTTTAGATAGTCTAAAAAGAGAATGCAGTCAGAAATTGTTACATTAATCTGAACATGTGTGAAGATAGTTTATTAACCACACCCGTATGTTAGAGGTTTTGTGCCCCACAGGTGAACTAAAGGAGAAGGTGACCCACTATCTAACCAGGTGACTGGTGAGCATCCAGTCACTAGAAGGAAAACTGGAAGCAGGCCTGTTGGGAAGGGCCCTATCAGGTTATGTTGGTAACCACCTTGGCCATTAGAATAGCAGAGAGCGGAACCTGGGTCCATGTTACCCACTGCAAGAAGGTAGGACCACATACAAGCACCACTTAGCACACGCAGAGTTGACGAGCTGAACTGCGCCACAGGGTGCGGGGGTCATCTCTGTCAACGAAGATCTCCTACCCAGACCTATCATCACTGTAGTGTGTTCCTAGGGTGTGAGTATGGGGTGGTACCGAGCAGAAGGACTCAAGACAGGAGAGGGTTGGCGGTTTTTGGGAATATGGGTGACCCTGAGCTGCATCATAGTCTCGGCAATAGTCGTGGTAGGTCAAAATCCACCACCACCTCGCACCAATTACGCTATGGCCTTACAACATTTTTAAGAAATAAAGGGAAGCGACCCGACATACTGACCGTCAAGGGCGAGTGATCTACAAAATAGGAGTCAGAGAGGGGTGGGGAGTAAGATTCAAAATTAGGATTAGGGATATTATCAGAGCGGATAAGCAAGCAACAGGGGATTATAAGATCCCGTTGTATTTATGTTCAGCTCCCTCGGCAGATTGTTCCTGGGCTCAGGTATTTAGATATACTGGGGGACGGAGATATGAGACGGGGGGGGGGGGGGGGGGGGGGGGGGGGGGGGCTGGACGTCAAGATGGAGGATAAGAAGGTATAACGACATCCCCACGGAAATGGTAGTAACAATAGTAAAAGTCACTAAAGAGGACATAAGAACTTACTGGGCTTGCGCGGACGTATACGGACGGGATACTTGTCTAAGATTATATTTGATGGAGTCAAAAGATATAGAGGGAGCAGGTACTGTCATTAATCCACTAACAGCAATAGACCGAGTAAATCAGTCAAGGGATGACGGAGTCAATTCAACTAACCCGTCCACTATGAAAGATTTTCTCCTCCAAGAATGGAACAATGGGGAAGTGGAGGGGGTCCCTGATGAGAATCTCTGGTTAAAGTGGATGAAATACACCGCTAGGGCCTTGGGGGAGACCAATTGTTATGCATGCTCCATTGGGCGACCAACAATGTTGACCGCCCCAATGCCAAAGGCAATGTTTCCCTGTGTATTAGACCTGGGGTCCAATCAAAAAGAGCCAAATTGCACAGGGATTTGGCTGGCAAAATTGACATACTCGGCCAGCCCACCTAGATTCACTTTAACTCCTGGCGAATACCAGTGTTACAGACATAGAAATGGCACCCGTAACTTGGGTGATTTTGATGGCTGTAAGGAGATAATTAATGTGACTGATTTAGATAAGGAAGGAAGGGAAAAAAATTAGGAACCTAACCATCCCTTCGACTGATGTGTGGTGGGCATGCACTAAAAAAGGGAGCATTCGGCAGACATTACCAGAGGGATGGGTGGGTACTTGTGCACCAGTATTGTTGGTCCAACCTGTAAGAATTGGTCATCAAAGACCAGTGACAGGAAGAATAATTAGGAGAAAAATAAATAAGTCAGGAAGGAAATAGCCCAATTTGGATAGATGGTATAGGCATCCCCAGGGGTGTTCCAGACGAATACAAAGCTATAAATCAAATATGGGAGAGTTTTACTACAACATTTTTCTGGTGGGGGACAAACAAAAATATGGATTGGATAAATTATATCTATTACAACCAACAACGATTTATTGACAAGACTAGAGATGCAGTAAAGGGGATCTCTGAGCGATTATCCGCCATCCCGCTCATAACTTAGTAGAGGTTGGTTCTAGATCAGGCAGAAAGGGCCGGTGTCTATAGAAAGATAAGCCATTGTTGCATATTTATCCCTAACAACACCACACCGGATGGGACAGTCACCAGAGCTCTTACAGAATTAACTGCAATAAGTGAAGGATGAACTGAACTCAGAAGTTAGTACATTGTGGATAGGGTGGTTTGATTAAATATTAGGTAAATGGAAAACCCTAGCAGCCACCATCTTAGGAGCGATCAGTGTTTGTATGGGTATTCTTGTATTATGTGGTTGTTGTCTTGTTCCCTGTGTCCGAGGATTGGTGAGTCAGGCGTTGGTGAAATGCAGTATCTAAACAATGATGAGAGATGGACTGACTCCGGACTCTGACCAGGGGAATGTGAAAAACAATCCTCCAGGCTTGGTGGATGACGAGGATTTGGACCCTGAAAGACCGCATGTCACGATCATTACAGGAAGCGGACAAAGGCGCAGCGTTGAAAGCAAACATATTTATTATACGAATGATCACACGATCAAAACAACGAAACGTGACGTCCTTGGTTACATAAACAAACCAACACGGAACAAGAAACCACAAATAATGAATGCCTAACGGCTACCTAAGTATGACTCCCAATCAGAGACAACGAGCTACAGCCGTCTCTGATTGGGAGCCACCCTGGCCAACATAGATATACAACAACTAGAACATAAACAAATGAAAACTCACACCCTGGCTCAACATACTAGAGTCCCCAGAGCCAGGGCGTGACACCGCAATTGGATGAAATGTTTATTAGTTCTGATGTGATCTCTGAGATTAATCATGCTTGTAAAATACATTTATCCTGAATGTGGGAATATTTAGTCAAAGGGGTGGATTGTTAGATTAATTTGGATTTTAAGAATAATGACTAAAGAATTTCACCCCAAACACAGTATAAATGTTAGAATTATCATGTAGTGTCAACCCACTAACAGAGGGGGCGTTACTAACCATTCAAGGGGGAAGGCGGGAACTGTTTAAGAAAGCCACCTAAAGGTGGGAGGAGCATAGTGTCTTTGTTTGTCAAGGGGTATAAAAAAACAGGATATTTGTGTTTTTGAGCAGAGCTCTCCTTGAATAAAATTTACCGATAATTACTTGTGGATTGTGGACCTTGAATCATTGATGATTAAAACCAGAGCTTTACAACCTCTGGTAATGATTCAAGCTTAGGTCGAATTAGAGATAGAAATTCACATGACACCACCCAAACCCATCCACCCAAACCCATCCATCCACCCAAACCCATCCATCCATCCATCCAGCCATCAAAACCCATCCATCCACTCAAACCCATCCATCCATCCATCCATCGACCCAAACCCATCCATCCATCCATCCACCCAAACCCATCCATCCACCCAAACCCATCCATCTGCCCAAACCCATCCAACCATCCATCTACCCAAACCCATCCACCCACCCACCCAAACCCACCCAAACCCATCCACCCACATATCCACCCAAACCCACCCAATCCCATCCATCCATCAGTCCAAACCCATCCACCCACCCAAACCCATCCATCCATCCATCCATCCATCTACCCAAACCCATCCATCCATCCATCCATCCATCCAAACCCATCCATCCACTCAAACCCATCCACCCATCCATCCACCCAAACCCAACAAAACCCATCCACCCATCCATCCACCCAAACCCATCCAAACCCATCCATCCACCCACCCACCCAAACCCATCCATCCATCCATCCATCTATCCAAACCCATCCATCCACCCAAACCCATCCACCCATCCACCCATCCATCCACCCAAACCCATCCATCCATCTACCCAAACCCACCCATCACCCAAAACCATCCATCCATCCATCCATCCAAACCCATCCATCCACTCAAACCCATCCACCCATCCATCCACCCAAACACATCCATCCAACCATCTACCCAAACCCACCCATCCATCCACCCAAACCCATCCACCCATCTATCCAACCATCTACCCAAACCCACCCATCCATCCACCCAAACCCATCCACCCATCCATCCACCCAAACCCATACATCCACCCAAACCCATCCATCCATCTACCCAAACCCATCCATCCATCCACCCAAACCCATCCATCCATCCATCTACCCAAGCCCATCCATCCACCCATACCCATCCATCCATCCATCTAACCAAACCCATCCATCCACCCACCGAAACCCATCCACCTACCCAAACCCATCCATCCATCCATCCAAACCCATCCATCCACTCAAACCCATCCATCCACCCACCCAAACCCCTCCACCCATCCATTCACCCAAACCCATCCATCCATCCACCCAAAACCATTCATCCACCCAAACCCATCCACCCACCCAAACCCATCCATCTACCCAAACCCATACATCCATCCATCCATCCATCCAAACCCATCCATCCACTCAAACCCATCCATCCACCCAAACCCATCCAAACCCATCCACCCATCCATCCATCCATCCACCCAAACCCATCCAAACCCATCCATCCATCCATCCATCTACCCAAACCCATCCATCCACCCAAACCCATCCATCCACCCATCCACCCATCCATCCACCCAAACCCATCCATCCAACCATCTACCCAAACCCACCCATCCATCCACCCAAACCATCCATCCATCCATCCATCTACCCAAACCCATCCATCACCCAAAACCATCCATCCATCCATCCATCCAAACCCATCCATCCATTCAAACCTATCCACCCATCCATCCATCCATCCACCCAAACCCATCCATCTATCCATCTACCCAAACCCATCCATCCACCCAAACCCATCCATCTACCCAAGCCCATCCATCCACCCATACCCATCCATCCATCCATCTACCCAAACCCATCCATCCACCTACCCAAACCCATCCATCCACCCAAACCCATCCATCCATCCATCCACCCACCCAAACCCATCCATCCATCCACCCAAACCCATCCATCCATCCATCCACCAGCCCAAACCCATCCACTCATCCATCCATCCATCTACCCACCCAAACCCATCCATCCGAATTTCATGAGTATTCAACAAACTATGTAGCTTCTTACCTGTCATCTTTGCATCCAGCTCTATGATAATGAAGAGGGAATTGTCACTCAGAATAGTCTTATTTTAAAGACGTCACAGCTGGGATGGAAGTGTCGAGATATCCTGTTTCGTCACCAATATTGTGTGACTGCATGTGTCAGCCTCAAATTCTGGCTCCTCAATGATGAGTTGTAGGGTGAAGTTTACCCTAGACACTGATCTTTGATCAGTTTTGCATTTTCTCCACTCATGGTTACGGTTAGAATTAGGGAAGGGGAAGCTGATCCTAGATCTGCACCTAGGGGAAGCCTCACCCAATGATGATGTCCTAATGAAAATTGCACTGCTGGGTTTTTAGCAGAGGTCACCCCATGAGAGGATGAATTCATACAAAAGAGTGTGAACAGAAATGGAAATAGACAGGACATGTGATTCTTTTAGCTCTATTGAAGATGGGGGAAACAGTGTTCAGTGGGGATCTTTTTATGAAATGATCACTTAGCCTTATACTGTTATTCTATCTAAAGCTTCTTATACAGTCAACAGATAGTCTGTAAATTTCTTTCTATCCATCCATCCAACCCATCCTCCATCCATCCACCCACCAAAACCCATCCACCTATCCAACTATCCACCCAAACCCATCCATCCACCCACCCAAACGCATCTATCCATCCACCCACCCAAACCCACCCGTCCACTCACCCAAACCCATCCAACCATCCATCCATTCATCCACCCAAACCCATCCATCCATTCATCCATCCACTCAAACCCATCCATCCACCCACCCAAACCTCTCCACCCATCCATTCACCCAAACCCATCCATCCATCCACCCAAAACCATTCATCCACCCAAACCCATCCACCCACCCAAACCCATCCATCTACCCAAACCCATACATCCATCCATCCATCCATCCATCCAAACCCATCCATCCACTCAAACCCATCCATCCATCCATCCATCCACCCAAACCCATCCAAACCCATCCACCCATCCATCCACCCAAACCCATCCAAACCCATCCATCCATCCATCTACCCAAACCCATCCATCCATCCACCCAAACCCATCCATCCACCCATCCACCCATCCATCCACCCAAACCCATCCATCCAACCATCTACCCAAACCCACCCATCCATCCACCCAAACCATCCATCCATCCATCCATCTAACCAAACCCATCCATCACCCAAAACCATCCATCCATCCATCCAAACCCATCCATCCATTCAAACCTATCCACCCATCCATCCATCCATCCACCCAAACCCATCCATCTATCCATCTACCCAAACCCATCCATCCACCCAAACCCATCCATCTACCCAAGCCCATCCATCCACCCATACCCATCCATCCATCCATCTACCCAAACCCATCCATCCACCTACCCAAACCCATCCATCCACCCAAACCCATCCATCCATCCATCCACCCACCCATCCACCCAAACCCATCCATCCATCCACCAGCCCAAACCCATCCACTCATCCATCCATCCATCTACCCACCCAAACCCATCCATCCGAATTTCATGAGTATTCAACAAACTATGTAGCTTCTTACCTGTCATCTTTGCATCCAGCTCTATGATAATGAAGAGGGAATTGTCACTCAGAATAGTCTTTTTTTAAAGACGTCACAGCTGGGATGGAAGTGACGAGATATCCTGTTTCGTCACCAATATTGTGTGACTGCATGTGTCAGCCTCAAATTCTGGCTCCTCAATGATGAGTTGTAGGGTGAAGTTTACCTTAGACACTAATCATTGGTCAGTTTTGCATTTTCTCCACTCATGGTTACGGTTAGAATTAGGGGAAGGGAAGCTGTTCCTAGATCTGCACCTAGGGGAAGCCTCACCCAATGATGATGTCCTAATGAAAATTGCACTGCTGGGTTTTTAGCAGAAGTCACCCCATGAGAGGATGAATTCATACAAAAGAGCAGTGGCGGCTCCTGAAAAAATTCTCAGGAGGGGCAATTTTTCTGATGATTTAGGTGACCTACACACATTTAAAAAAAGATATGTCCAGCAACAACATGAAGACAGGGGCAGCATATAAGTCAATACCAGAAGCATTTATTGACTGATCTCAAAAGTGTTGGCTTACCAGGGTTGGTGGAGCCCTCAGTTTCATCTTTGCCTCGCAAAGCTAACTCAAACACTCCGCAAAACTTCACACACTGGATTAGCCGGCTGAGGATGTGGCGGTTCTTGCTAATGTCGTAGTAAATATATTTGTTATAGTGAATATGGAATATGATATGTTGAGTAAAATGTTGTGCTAAGATCTATTTAGGTCAGGAGCTGGTTATAAGTTCTGTTCCTATCCAATAACAATGGACAAAAGGGTCCTATCTTGTCAGCCTTGTCAGCAGGTGGCCAAGGACAACACCCACGCCATAGGCCTCTCAGTTCTTCCAACTCACGAGTTCTTGCTCTGAGGACACACACACACACAAACACACACACACACACACATCATCACTGTTAAACACACACACACACACACACATCATCACTGTTAAACACACACACACACACACACAAAAATCCCCTCTCTTAGGCTGAACATTTGAAGACAGAGAACCCGACTCAGAGCCAATGCAACAGTGACAGTAGCCTGCAGGGGACCTCGCCCAACTCATCAGGACCAATCAGAAGATCAGAACTACTAGATTGAACCTACTTCATTTATTGCATAAAATGTCTGCACACAATGTTTCGGGGCTCTCTTCAGATAATAATAATAATAATAATAATAATAATAATAATAATAATATGCCATTTAGCAGACGCTTTTATCCAAAGCGACTTACAGTCATGCGTGCATACATTTTTGTGTATGGGTGGTCCCGGGGATCGAACCCACTACCTTGGCGTTACAAGCACCATGCTCTACCAGCTGAGCTACAGAAAGTGGATACTCATGGATGCGCATTGCAATTGTAAAATGTCAACACAATTGGAGACACCACGTCATTTTTGGAGACATGTTATTGACAGTAAACTATTGTAGATGCGACTGCTAACTAACTAAAACATTTTAGCTGGCTAGCTAATCATCTTAGCTAAATGTGGGGCAAACAATTCAGTTATTTACCGTTAATTTGAGGGATTGGGGTGAAAGAAATCGAGTTACATAGTGATACTTTACGATATACTGTATTGACAATATCGCAATATTTTAGCGCTAGTTGGCTGTACCTGCACCAAAACACCATTATTGTTCCTTCATAGCTTGTTCTCAATCTTTTCACATTGGGAGCCAATTTGTTTTCAGCACTTTTATTTCCATGACTGATCAAAACTCGTTCTCATGGCTTTCTGATCCCTCTGCAACAGACATATGGTGCGCAATAAAATCACAGTATCGAATCGCAATACGTATAGAATCATGAGACTCGCAATGCTGATGCATATATCTTATCGTGAGGTTCCTGGCAATTCCCAGCCCAAGTTCATTTGCCACAACAAATCTCTTCGCTAGCAAACGCAATGTCTTCTCCAAAACGGCAATGTGTCTCCAGCAATGTTTACTTTTTTGACGTTCTATGGCATCTCCACTTTCCAAGCATATATGACCACATGTAATATTTTGGTAAGTGATGCAAATAGTGAACTATGTAGGGCCAGGATGTAAAATATATGTAGCTGCAGCAATTTCTCTTATCTGATATGGTAAGTAATGGGGCTTAATTTTTAGCTCCCTAAGAGTTTGACGAACGGGTCCGTGAACGCGATTCCAGATATATTTACCTCTGAATAAACTGCCTTTATTACACCATATCCACATCCAGTAAACTTGTGATTATCAACACTAACCTCATCGTTGTGGCGGCGGACAGCTAGCCTGTATCCCTCGTCATCCAGTTGAGTGAGTGGCAATGTCTTTTTTCGTTCGTACCAATTTTTGGAAAATCCTCGGGTGTAGGACTTTCCGCCTTTAGTAGAAACCTGTTGAATTATTAAATTTGGTCTGGGAGGTCCTAATTGTTTCGTTGCCAATTTATCTTCATTTGTTCGCCGACAAAAAGGAACTTTTCTTTCAAACAATCCACTCTTTTCTCAGTTACGTTCATGGTTACGTAACGTATGACGAAAGCGCGTAAGTGCAAGCCCACAGACACCCATTGAGATTGTATTGAAGGCTCTGAAATTTGAAAAAAATAGATTTTACATGGGAGTCTATGACAGAAGTTCTGGGCGATTTTCAATCTGACTGAAATCGCCCCAAAAGGGGGTGGAGCCATTTGAAGCACGACTTTAGCCTGATTCGACATTTAGTGGCAGTGTGGCAGATCAGACGTATAGATTACAACACTGATAACTACTGTTGCCGTGATATAATTGATTAGAAAAAAAATCCCTTCCTTTTCCCGTTTGGCAGTGCGTCGCCCATATCGCCCTATTGAACAGGCCGTCCCTGCAAAAGAGTGTGAACAGAAATGGAAATAGACAGGACATGTGATTCTTTTAGCTCTATTGAAGATGGGAGAAACAGTGTTCAGTGGGGATCTTTTTATGAAATGATCACTTAGCCTTATACTGTTATTCTATCTAAAGCTTCTTATACAGTCAACAGATAGTCTGTAAATTTCTTTCTATCCATCCATCCAACCCATCCTCCATCCATCCACCCACCAAAACCCATCCACCTATCCACCTATCCACCCAAACCCATCCATCCACCCACCCAAACGCATCTATCCATCCATCCACCCACCCAAACCCACCCATCCACTCACCCAAACCCATCCAACCATCCATCCATTCATCCACCCAAACCCATCCATCCATTCATCCACCCAAACTAACCCATCCATCCACCCACCCAAACCCACCCATCCATCCATCCATTCATCCACCCAAACCCATCCATCCACCCAAACTCATCCATCCATCCACCCAAACTAATCCATCCAAACCTATCCATCTATCCACCCAAACATCCTCCCAAACCCATCCATCCATCTATCCACCCAAACTCATCCATCCACCCAAACTCATCCCTTAATCCATTCATCCACCCACCTAAACCCATCCATCCACCCAAACCCATCCATCCACCCAAACTCATCCATCCACCCAAACCCATCCCTTCATCCATTCATTCATTCATCCACCCACCCAAACCCATCCACCCATCCACCCACCCAAACCCATCCACCCATCCACCCACCCAAACCCATCCATCCACCCACCCACCCAAACCCATCCATCCATCCACCCACCCAAACTCATCCATCCATCCATCCACCCAAACTAATCCATTCAAACCTATCTATCCATCCATCCATCCACCCAAACCCATCCATCCATCCACTCAAACCCATCCATCCACCCATTCAAACCCATCCATCCATCCATCTACCAAACCCATCCACCCATCCATCCATCCATCCACCCAAACCATCCACCCATCCATCCATCCATCCACCCAAACCCATCTATCCACCCACCCAAACCCATCCACCCATCCATCCATCCATCCATCCACACACCCACCCAAACCCATCCATCCATCCATCCACCCACCCATGGTGGGAATTCAGGTATTCAATTTACCAACAAATTTCACTTTTTTCTTATGATGCACGCATACATTTTCTTAGTATATCATTTTTCCCAAAAAATATTTTGTGATAAAATAAAGAAAATTAGTATAGGTTAGAAGTATAGGTTGAAGTATGGACTACAGTAGGCTCAAATAAGCACTGTGGGGTGATTTATTACACTAGCCCACCTCCCATTCTGTAACAATCACATGACCAGAACTAGTTATTGGTAAGTGTCACTTCTGAGAGACTGGTGGTTTCACTCCTGGCAATGCCACACCCCCCTGTGGTAAACAATCATTCATTTTGTGAGAATTAATTCATTGATAGTGGCTCAGAAGACTTCAAAGCCTAGATATAAATTACATTCCACTTTGAAGACTACTCTGTCAGATTTGCACACCATGTATAGACAGCCAATTATAGTTTCCAATTATAGTTTCTCATTTTCTCAGAATGTCCATTGTTTCTTCAGACTCCCAGCCAACCATGATAGATGGAATGGAATGTATTTTCTGTTTGAAAACTGATAACAGGTTCCTTGTTTTGTTTAGGGACTACTGCATCACATTTGTTCCATTCACATAAATATATCACTCATATTATTCTCTGCTTTTTTATGTGTGTTCATTGGAGTAGGTGGTACAGATACCCTTTAATCCAGTGGTTCTCAACCTTTTTCGGTTACTGTACCACCAATTGAATTTTACTCTGCCCGGAGTACCCCTGAAGTACCCCCTCATGTGTATTTTACCAATAGGCCTATGGTGTCATTAGTCTTTTCAAGTACCCCCTGTGGATAGGCCAAGAACCCCAGGGGCCCTAGTAACACTGGTTGGGAACCACTGCTCTAATCTATATAAACAGATAGCAATTAAACAATCTGCAACAAATTAACTATTTTGGTGGAAATCACACATTTCTTCCAGCTTCATGAAACAGGTGTCGGGGTGTGACCTAAATCAAAATTGAACAACAACAAACTAGCAGGAGGAAATTTGCGGATGAACTATGCTCCTCACAGAGCAAAATAGTATTTGATGTCCACCAAGATAGTACATTTGTTGCATATTGTTTAATTACTATTTGTTTATGTAAGGCATAAGCGACATGTGGTCGGTTACGGTCCCAGGCCAGTAAAAAACTTGTTTTAATTTTTGGGGGAACTCAGTCAGTCTCAACTTACTGTTGAGAGTTAGAATAGTAGAATACACAAGGTGTTTGAAAGTTGGTTGTGCATCAGCAATTTTTCTTGTGTTGCAGTCAATAAATTAGCCATGTCAGTTAACAATTTTTAGATTGGTAAATTAGTCTAGCCAGCTAACTAAACTTGTAGTAATGGGCCCTGACTTCCAGGGGGCCCCCATCGATTTTTTTCAGATATCATTAACATGGCATAAGTCATGGTAAAATGTGTAGAATTTCAGGAAATTAGCTTTAAAACTGCACAAATTTCTGCCCACCTCATGGCAAAATTAGTAGAATTGCAGGAAATGTGTTAAAAAAGTGAAAAATGTTCTCTCCGCCTCATGGCAAAATGTGTTGAACTGCAGAAAAAATGCTTTGAAACTGCTACATTTTCTCAATACTGTCAAGAGGGGGGCCACTAAAATCTCGCTTAGTACCCCCAAAAGGCTACAGCCGGCCCTGGGTATCTGTACCACCCAATCCCAAAAAACTTACACAAAAAATAAGACAATAATATTTCAGATATCAATGGTTTACAAACACATTTGCGACAACAATATATCTTCAATTTATTGATAAAATGCATGCCATGATCCTGGTGATACTGTGTATCTTGTTTAATGTACAACTCCCTAGTTGTTGAGAAACATAGTCAGTTACCAAGAGAACTTTGCCTAGAGAGTTCTGCACTGCCTCTTTTCCCCTTTACTCTACAAAGCATTCTATGAATTTCACTATCTGAGAGGGCACTGCCCTGAGTACATTGTGTTGTATGTTTTTGACCAGCCCAAGTTGTCACACTATCATCTTCCTATTTGTCAAACACCCCCCATCACACACACACACACCATTCTCACAGTCAATGAGGTGCTCTCCCAAGAGTTCCTAAAGGAATCATTCATTATGTATACAACTTATCTTGAGAAAGGCCACTAGCCCAAAACGTTGACCAAAGTACCATGTCCACCTTTGTGAACAATGCATATTACACCTTTGTGAACAATAAGATACACCATTGTGAACAATAAGATACACCATTGTGAATAATAAGATACACCATTGTGAATAATAAGATACACCATTGTGAATAATAAGATACACCATTGTGAATAATAAGATACACCATTGTGAATAATAAGATACAGATCTCCAGCATTTTTGTCTCTCAGCCTGTCTTTTTTATAGGATGCTACAAGACAGCATCTTGAAATGTAGTCTACTAGTAGTAGTCTGTAGTGTGCTTCTGTAGTCTACTAGTAGTAGTCTGTAGTGTGCTTCTGTAGTCTACTAGTAGTAGTCTGTAGTGGGCTTCTGTAGTCTACTAGTAGTAGTCTGTAGTGTGCTTCTGTAGTCTACTAGTAGTAGTCTGTAGTGTGCTTCTGTAGTCTACTAGTAGTAGTCTGTAGTGTGCTTCTGTAGTCTACTAGTAGTAGTCTGTAGTGTGCTTCTGTAGTCTACTAGTAGTAGTCTGTAGTGTGCTTCTGTAGTCTACTAGTAGTAGTCTGTAGTGTGTTTCTGTAGTCTACTAGTAGTAGTCTGTAGTGTGCTTCTGTAGTCTACTAGTAGTAGTCTGTAGTGTGCTTCTGTAGTCTACTAGTAGTAGTCTGTAGTTTGCTTCTGTAGTCTACTAGTAGTAGTCTGTAGTGTGCTTCTGTAGTCTACTAGTAGTAGTCTGTAGTGTGCTTCTGTAGTCTACTAGTAGTAGTCTGTAGTGTGCTTCTGTAGTCTACTAGTAGTAGTCTGTAGTGTGCTTCTGTAGTCTACTAGTAGTAGTCTGTAGTGTGCTTCTGTAGTCTACTAGTAGTAGTCTGTAGTGTGCTTCTGTAGTCTACTAGTAGTAGTCTGTAGTGTGCTTCTGTAGTCTACTAGTAGTAGTCTGTAGTGTGCTTCTGTAGTCTACTAGTAGTAGTCTGTAGTGTGCTTCTGTAGTCTACTAGTAGTAGTCTGTAGTGTGTGTCTGTAGTCTACTAGTAGTAGTCTGTAGTGTGCTTCTGTAGTCTACTAGTAGTAGTCTGTAGTGTGCTTCTGTAGTCTACTAGTAGTAGTCTGTAGTGTGCGTCTGTAGTCTACTAGTAGTAGTCTGTAGTGTGCTTCTGTAGTCTACTAGTAGTAGTCTGTAGTGTGCTTCTGTAGTCTACTAGTAGTAGTCTGTATTGTGCTTCTGTAGTCTACTAGTAGTAGTCTGTAGTGTGCTTCTGTAGTCTACTAGTAGTAGTCTGTAGTGTGCTTCTGTAGTCTACTAGTAGTAGTCTGTAGTGTGCTTCTGTAGTCTACTAGTAGTAGTCTGTAGTGTGCTTCTGTAGTCTACTAGTAGTAGTCTGTAGTGTGCTTCTGTAGTCTACTAGTAGTAGTCTGTAGTGTGCTTCTGTAGTCTACTCATCAACTTTTTATGGAATTATGTAATGATTCTTATCCAATGAAATCGTCAACAAAAGCATGCTCCTGTGTTGTTTGATTTGAGGAACATTTGCTAACTACAGAATGTGTAGCCTACATATCTGGCGTGTTTGCGTGAGGAAGAGAGTGTACATGTGTGAGAGAGAGAGAGAAAACATGTCCAAGTCTTGTGACATGTCAATGTCGAAAGTAAGAGAAGAACTGAACTGTACTATTGAGTCTAGGGCCGATTGCTCAATTGGCCTCATAATCAAAGGCTTAGCATGTCATTCTGTGGGACCACAGACGAGTAAACCACCAATAAGCAATAATAAAACACCTGTTGTTTCAATGACATCCCCTCAATCATTAAACTAATGCCCTGTCTCTGTCCGTCTGCATGTCTGTCTCAGTGGATCAAGGGAATCCATTATCAAAGGACAATATAGCAGTAAAAAGAGCTGGTCTCCCCATTCAGACCCATGTAATGACGGCCCTCTGCTGGTGAATGGGCGTATTAGTCGTTTGGTAATAACAGATCGAAAGTACAGTATCTATGGGTAATAATCCGGCTGTAGGCTCTTCATAATACCAACCACTAGAGGGGAGCCAAGTGTAGCCTTTTGAACCATGTTTGGTGAGATAGCTTGCCTGAGACCTAAAATACATCTGCCAGCCCCTGACTGGAAGGTACCTTCTGTTCTTGGTACAGTTGACTCTGGAGTGTTGAAAGATTTGGAACTAGTTATAATAATATGACATTTAGCAGACGCTTTAATGCAAAGCGACTTACAGTCATGCGTGCATACATTTTTTTGTGTATGGGTGGTCCCGGGGATCAAACCCACTACCTTGGCGTTACAAACGCCATGCTCTACCAGCTGAGCTACAGAGTTGGTCACATCACAGTTTAGTTTATTGAGTCATTATTCCCTTTGAGGAAATGTGTCTTGCGTCGATCTAATCAAGCAGCTTTGGACAAACAACAACAGCACAGGGTATTTATTAGCTAACACAACAGACAACAGAGGGCATTATATACATGTACAGACAACAGGGCAATAGTATATGGAGGGACATTAAAAAACACATAGATATAGGGTCTGATTCAGTGTCAGGCTAGGAATGTTAGGTTACAATATGTTACACAGGGACAATCTTATAAGTTATTCAAAGCAGGGGTTCATTCCATTTCAATTCCAGTCAGTTCAGAAAGTGAACCAAACTCCAATTAAGATTTTAAAAATGTCCTCATTGAAAAGCATTGAAGATAATTGGAATTGGAATTTTAGAGTACTTCCTGAATTGACTGGAATTGAAATGGAATTTAACCCAACCCTGATTCAAAGTAATGTGGGGACAACCTGCCAGATCAATCATAACAGTCCATTCCCTTCTGAGGTCTGGGATGTGGACCTGCTGTATCGAGACACCGACCCCCTCTCTGGTCCCCGTGACTTCCTGACCAGGGCACCGAGGTTTCTCCTGAACTTCTCCCCCACAAAGGCATACAGCACTGGGTTAACACAGCTGTGGAGCAGGGCCAGGCTGTGGGTGACCTGGAGGGCCAGGTCCACCCTGTTCCTGTCAGCACAGTCGAAGGGCACCAGCTTGGCCCTCATCAGGGTGTCGGCCATTACCGTCAAGTGGAACGGCGTCCAGCACAGGAGGAAGGCGATCACCACGGCAACGATGACCCGCATGGCCCTGTGCTTCTGGAAGCCGCGCGTCCGCAGCAACCGGGCCACGGTAACACTGTAGCACGCCACCATGATGACTAGTGGGAGCAGGAACCCTATGATGTGGCGTAAGCCGCGCGTAGCGAGCCGCCAGTGGGTGGCGCTGCTAAGATCGAAGCGCTCAGCGCACTTCGTCGGACCACCACCGGGGGGCGTGAAGGCGTCGTTGAAGAGGGCGGGGAGAGAGAGGACGCCCCCCAGAGCCCAGATGAAGGTGCAGGCGACCCAGCTGCAGGCCCTGCGGCGGTCCTTACGGGACTTGGCAGAGCGAACGATCACCAGGTAGCGGTCGACACTGATACACACCAGGAACAGGATGCTGGTGTAGAAGCTAGCCTCCGTAACGAGGCTGAGGAACTTACACAGGAAGTCACCAAAGATCCAGCCGTGGAGCATGGCAGCAGCCCAGAAGGGCAGAGTCAGAGCCAGCAGCCCGTCGGCTACCGTCAGGTGAAACAGGTAGACGTCGGATGGGGTCAGGGACTGTTGACTGGAGCCAATCACTAGCCCCACAAGTAGGTTACCAGGAACAGCCAATAGGAAGATGGCGATGTGAAGGACACACAGGGATATGACGGCACTAGTATACAGGGGCTGAGCTGCACAGGAGAAGGTGTTAGAGTTCAGGACAAAGGAGGTGATGTTGATGTAATAGGAGTCGTTGGGTGAATCGTAATAATAGTCCTCGACGTATGAATCTTTTAGCTCTATTGGAGATGGGGAAAACAGAGGTCAGTGGGGATCTTTTATGATTTGATCACTTAGCCTCATAATGTTATTCTATCTAAAGCTTCTTATACAGTCAACAGATATTCTGTACATTTATTTCTATCCATCCATCCACCCACCCAAATTCATCCAACCATCCATCCACCCACCCAAACCCATCCACACCCATCCACCCACCCAAACCCACCCAAACTCATCCATCCATCCATCCATCCACCCACCCAAACCCATCCATCCACCCACCCATCCACCCAAACGCATCCAAACCCATCCATCCATCCATCCATCCATCCATCCATCCATTCACCCACCTAAACCCATCCATCCATCCAAACCCATTCATCCACTCAAACCCATCCATCCATTCAACCAAACCAATCCACCCAAACCCATCCATCCATCCATCCACCCAAACCAATCCATCCATCCACTCACCCAAACCAATCCATCCATCCACTCACCCAAACCCATCCATCCATCCATCCACCCAAACCCATCCATCCACCCAAACCCATCCATCCACCCACCCAAACCCATCCACACCCATCCATCCATCCATCCACCCACCCAAACTCATCTATCTATCCATACACCCAAACCCATCCATCCATCTATCCATCCAACCACCCAAACCATCCATTCATCCATCCAAACCCATCCATACACCCAAACTCATCCCTCCATCCATCCATCCACCCAAACTAATCCATCCAAACCTATCCATCCACCCAAACACATCCATCCACCCAAACCCATCCATCCATCCACCCAAACTCATCCCTTCATACATCCATTCATCCACCCACCTAAACCCATCCATCCACCCAAACCCATCCATCCATCCACCCAAACTCATCCATCCACCCAAACCCATCCATCCATCCATCCACCCACCCAAACCCATCCATCCACCCAAACCCATCCATCCATCCATTCAGCCAAACCAGTCCATCCAAACCCATACATCCATCCACCCAAACTCATCCATCCATCCACCCAAACTCATCCCTTCATCCATTCATTCATCCACCCACCCACCCAAACCCATCCATCCAACCACCCAAATCCATTCATCCACCCAAACCCATCCATCCATCCACTTAAACCCATCCATCCACCCATTCAAACCCATCCATCCATCTACCAAACCCATCCACCCATCAATCCATCCATCCACCCACCCACCCAAATCCATCCATCCACCCAAACCATCCACCCATCCATCCATCCACCCAAACTCATCCATCCATCCATCCATCCACCCAAACCCATCCACCCTCCCACCCACCCAAACTCATCCATCCATCCACCCAAACCATCCACCCATCCATCCATCCACCCACCCAAATTCATCCAACCATCCATCCACCCACCCAAACCCATCCACACCCATCCACCCACCCAAACCCACCCAAACCCATCCATCCATCCATCCACCCACCCAAACCCATCCATCCACCCACCCATCCACCCAAACGCATCCAAACCCATCCATCCATCCATCCATCCATCCATTCACCCACCTAAACCCATCCATCCATCCAAACCCATCCATCCACTCAAACCCATCCATCCATTCAACCAAACCAATCCACCCAAACCCATCCATCCATCCACCCAAACCAATCCATCCATCCACTCACCCAAACCCATCCATCCATCCACCCATCCATCCATCCATCCATCCACCCAAACCCATCCATCCACCCAAACCCATCCATCCACCCACCCAAACCCATCCACACCCATCCATCCATCCATCTACCCACCCAAACCCATCCATCCGAATTTCATGAGTATTCAACAAACTATATAGCTTCTTACCTGTCATCTTTGCATCCAGCTCTATGATAATGAAGAGGGAATTGTCACTCAGAATAGTCTTGTTTTAAAGACGTCACAGCTGGGATGGAAGTGTCGAGATATCCTGTTTCATGACCAATATTGTGTCACTGCACGTGTCAGCCTCAAATTCTGGCTCCTCAATGATGAGTTGTAGGGTGAAGTTTACCCTAGACACTGATCTTTGATCAGTTTTGGATTTTCTCCACTCATGGTTACGGTTAGAATTAGGGAAGGGGAAGCTGTTCCTAGATCTGCACCTAGGGGAAGCCTCACCCAATGATGATGTCCTAATGAAAATTGGACAGCTGGGTTTTTAGCAGGTCACCCCATGAGAGGATGAATTCATACAAAAGAGTGTGAACAGAAATGGAAATAGACAGGACGTATGATTCTTTTAGCTCTATTGAAGATGGGGGAAACAGTGTTCAGTGGGGATCTTTTTATGATATGATCACTTAGCCTTATACTGTTACTCTATCTAAAACTTCTTATACAGTCAACAGATATTCTGTACATTTCTTTCAACCCATCCATCCAACCCATACTCCATCCATCCACCCACCTAAACCCATCCACCTATCCACCTATCCACCCAAACCCATCCATCCATCCACCCACCCACCCAAACTCATCTATCTATCCATACCATACACCCAAACCCATCCATCCATCTATCCATCCAACCACCCAAACCATCCATTCATCCATCCAAACCCATCCATACACCCAAACTCATCCCTCCATCCATCCATCCACCCAAACTAATCCATCCAAACCTATCCATCCACCCAAACACATCCATCCACCCAAACCCATCCATCCATCCACCCAAACTCATCCCTTCATACATCCATTCATCCACCCACCTAAACCCATCCATCCACCCAAACCCATCCATCCATCCACCCAAACTCATCCATCCACCCAAACCCATCCATCCACTCACCCAAACCCATCCATCCACCCAAACCCATCCATCCATCCATTCAGCCAAACCAGTCCATCCAAACCCATACATCCATCCACCCAAACTCATCCATCCATCCACCCAAACTCATCCCTTCATCCATTCATTCGTCCACCCACCCACCCAAACCCATCCATCCAACCACCCAAATCCATTCATCCACCCAAACCCATCCATCCATCCACTTAAACCCATCCATCCACCCATTCAAACCCATCCATCCATCTACCAAACCCATCCACCCATCAATCCATCCATCCACCCACCCACCCAAATCCATCCATCCACCCAAACCATCCACCCATCCATCCATCCACCCAAACTCATCCATCCATCCATCCATCCATCCACCCAAACCCATCCACCCACCCACCCACCCAAACTCATCCATCCATCCACCCAAACCATCCACCCATCCATCCATCCATCCATCCACCCAAACCCATCCATCCATCCATCCATCCACCCAAACCCATCCATTCACCCACCCAACCCCATCTATCCGAATGTCATGAGTATTCAACAAACTATATAGGTTCTCACCTGTCATCTTTGCATCCAGCTCTATGAAGCTGATCCTAGATCTGCACCTAGGGGAAACCTCACCCCGGAGCCAATGATGATGTCCTAATGAGAATTGCACTGCTGGGTTTTTAGCAGAAGTCACCCCATGAGAGGATGAATTCATAAAAAAGAGTGTGAACAGAATTGGAAATAGATAGATCATACTACTTTCACTGGAAGATATGTTCTGCATTTAGAAACTTTACCTTTACAGATAAAAAAATAAAAATCTATCAATAAAAAATAGTTTAAAAAATGAAAGTCATTGAATTTTCAAAAAGAGAAGTTTGACAGCAGTTTGGAACTTTTTTGCCAGTTTCTTTTTCTGTCAGCTGTTGGTGGATCTGAGAGCACATTACTAAACGTATTACGGTAAGATTGAGACAGACAAAAATAGACTTTAACTTCTGATGCTGTTGTCTTTGTTGAGACATCTTCACTTAAAGACGTCCTCCAGTGATTTTTCTACTTTTATTATTTTTAAAGCGATATCCCAAGTATAAATACAGTAAAATACACACTAAAGGGTACAAAAATATGTTTTGAGCAAAATAGTGATTTATAGGCACAACTGCAAACATCAAGGAGTAGGGCACTAAAGGAGTTGGTGTGTTGGGAATATGTGATGCCATCTGCCTCCCGCCTTGCTTGAGGAACAATAGAGGAGCAATAGAGAACAAAAGAGGAAATCCCCCCGCCTGCTTGTGACATGTCATGAGGATACCTAGGCCACTTATTGAAATATGCTTTTTGTTAAGTGAATCAGGTGTTAAATGAGGTGAAAAGGAGACTGGAGTACCACTTTAAGATGAGCATAGCTAGTCGGCTTGGCCTAACTAAACAAAATATTTCACCAGAGAACATTTCAACTACTTCCTAAACTTCCTGCGAACTACCACCTGTACAGAGAACTCCCCCCAGCCGCAAAGTAGCAAAAAATGTCTGCATTCACACACACACGCACAAACACACAGACGATCACAAATAAACAAAACATTGAGTTTGTCAGTAAGCAATATCTATTCTTAAGATGGCAGAGAACAATGGTAAATTTGGGTAGAGCTGCCTGGGATGAGAGGGTCTACATGTCTGTCACTAACATCCCTGTCTGTCACATACAGTACACCATGTTTAGGTCTTGTCCACTAAGTGTCGCTTACGTGATATGCTCAAAGTTCATGCATGTCAATCATTGTCATATAGCAGAAGACACCAGGGTCTTGCAAACTCTTTGTACATGGAAGGAAGTGAGGTAAGATGGTAGAGTACATTACAACAAAATGCTCGTCAGGCATATCAAGTGTAAAGCTTAAATATATCACTCATATTATTCTCTGCTTTTTTATGTGTGTTCATTGGAGTAGGTGGTACAGATACCCTTTAATCCAGTGGTTCTCAACCTTTTTCGGTTACTGTACCACCAATTGAATTTTACTCTGCCCGGAGTACCCCTGAAGTACCCCCTCATGTGTATTTTACCAATAGGCCTATGGTGTCATTAGTCTTTTCAAGTACCCCCTGTGGATAGGCCAAGAACCCCAGGGGCCCTAGTAACACTGGTTGGGAACCACTGCTCTAATCTATATAAACAGATAGCAATTAAACATTCTGCAACAAATTAACTATTTTGGTGGAAATCACACATTTCTTCCAGCTTCATGAAACAGGTGTCGGGGTGTGACCTAAATCAAAATTGAACAACAACAAACTAGCAGGAGGAAATTTGCAGATGAACTATGCTCCTCACAGAGCAAAATAGTATTTGATGTCCACCAAGATAGTACATTTGTTGCATATTGTTTAATTACTATTTGTTTATGTAAGACATAAGCGACATGTGGTCGGTTACGGTCCCAGGCCAGTAAAAAACTTGTTTTAATTTTGGGGGGAACTCAGTCAGTCTCAACTTACTGTTGAGAGTTAGAATAGTAGAATACACAAGGTGTTTGAAAGTTGGTTGTGCATCAGCAATTTTTCTTGTGTTACAGTCACTAAATTAGCCATGTCAGCTAACAATTTTTAGATTGGTAAATTAGTCTAGCCAGCTAACTAAATTTGTAGTAATCATGGCCGGGTGCCCTGACCTCCAGTGGCCATGGGCCCTGACTTCCAGGGGGCCCCCATCGATTTTTTTCAGATATCATTAACAAGGCATAAGTCATGGTAAAATGTGTAGAATTTCAGGAAATTAGCTTTAAAACTGCACACATTTCTGTCCACCCCATGGCAAAATGGATAGAATTGCAGGAAATTAGCTGTAGAACTGCAAAAAAATATCTCTGTATAATTAGTAGAATTGTAGGAAATGTGTTAGAAAAGTGAAAAATGTTCTCTCCGCCTCATGGCAAAATGTGTTCAACTGCAGAAAAAATGCTTTGAAACTCCCTAGTTGTTGAGAAACATAGTCAGTTACCAAGAGAACTTTGCCTAGAGAGTTCTGCACTGCCTCTTTTCCCCTTTACTCTACAAAGCATTCTATGAATTTCACTATCTGAGAGGGCACTGCCCTGAGTACATTGTGTTGTATGTTTTTGACCAGCCCAAGTTGTCACCCTATCATCTTCCTATTTGTCAAACACCCACATACACACACACACACACACACACACACACACACCCACACACACACACACACACCATTCTCACAGTCAATGAGGTGCTCCCCCAAGGTCCTAGAGGAATCATTCATTATGTATACAACTTATCTTGAGAAAGGCCACTAGCCCAAAACGTTGACCAAAGTACCATGTCCATCTTTGTGAACAATTAATATTACACCTTTGTGAACAATAAGATACACCATTGTGAATAATAAGATACACCATTGTGAATAATAAGATACACCATTGTGAATAATAAGATACAGATCTCCAGCATTTTTGTCTCTCAGCCTGTCATTTTTATAGGATGCTACAAGACAGCATCTTGTAATGTAGTCTACTAGTAGTAGTCTGTAGTGGGCTTCTTTAGTCTACTAGTAGTAGTCTGTAGTGTGCTTCTGTAGTCTACTAGTAGTAGTCTGTAGTGTGCTTCTGTAGTCTACTAGTAGTAGTCTGTAGTGTGCTTCTGTAGTCACTTTAACTCTACCCACATGTACATATTACCTCAACTAGCCGGTGCCCCCGCACATTGACTATGCAACGGTACCCCCCTGTATATATAGCCTCCCTACTGTCACTTTATTCTATTGTATATATAGCCTCCCTACTGTCACTTTATTTTTTACTTCTGCTCTTTTTTTCTCAACACTTTTTTGTTGTTTTATTCTTACTTTTTTGTTTAAAATAAATGCACTGTTGGTTAAGGGCTGTAAGTAAGCATTTCACTGTAATGTCTGCACCTGTTGTATTCGGCGCATGTGACCAATAAAATTTGATTTGATTTGATTTGATTTGATTTTGATTTGATTTGATTTACTAGTAGTAGTCTGTAGTGTGCTTCTGTAGTCTACTAGTAGTAGTCTGTAGTGTGCTTCTGTAGTCTACTAGTAGTAGTCTGTAGTGTGCTTCTGTAGTCTACTAGTAGTAGTCTGTAGTGTGCTTCTGTAGTCTACTAGTAGTAGTCTGTAGTGTGCTTCTGTAGTCTACTAGTAGTAGTCTGTAGTGTGCTTCTGTAGTCTACTAGTAATAGTCTGTAGTGTGCTTCTGTAGTCTACTAGTAGTAGTCTGTAGTGTGCTTCTGTAGGCTACTAGTAGTAGTCTGTAGTGTGTGTCTGTAGTCTACTAGTAATAGTCTGTAGTGTGCTTCTGTAGTCTACTAGTAGTAGTCTGTAGTGTGCTTCTGTAGTCTACTAGTAGTAGTCTATAGTGTGCTTCTGTAGTCTACTAGTAGTAGTCTGTAGTGTGCTTCTGTAGTCTACTAGTAGTAGTCTGTAGTGTGCTTCTGTAGTCTACTAGTAGTAGTCTGTAGTGTGCTTCTGTAGTCTACTAGTAGTAGTCTGTAGTGTGCGTCTGTAGTCTACTAGTAGTAGTCTGTAGTATGCTTCTGTAGTCTACTAGTAGTAGTCTGTAGTGTGCTTCTGTAGTCTACTAGTAGTAGTCTGTAGTGTGCTTCTGTAGTCTACTAGTAGTAGTCTGTAGTGTGCTTCTGTAGTCTACTAGTAGTAGTCTGTAGTGTGCTTCTGTAGTCTACTAGTAGTAGTCTGTAGTGTGCTTCTGTAGTCTACTAGTAGTAGTCTGTAGTGTGTGTCTGTAGTCTACTAGTAGTAGTCTGTAGTGTGCTTCTGTAGTCTACTAGTAGTAGTCTGTAGTGTGCTTCTGTAGTCTACTAGTAGTAGTCTGTAGTGTGTGTCTGTAGTCTACTAGTAGTAGTCTGTAGTTTGCTTCTGTAGTCTACTAGTAGTAGTCTGTAGTGTGCGTCTATAGTCTACTAGTAGTAGTCTGTAGTGTGCTTCTGTAGTCTACTAGTAGTAGTCTGTAGTGTGCGTCTATAGTCTACTAGTAGTAGTCTGTAGTGTGCTTCTGTAGTCTACTAGTAGTAGTCTGTAGTGTGCTTCTGTAGTCTACTAGTAGTAGTCTGTAGTGTGCGTCTATAGTCTACTAGTAGTAGTCTGTAGTGTGCTTCTGTAGTCTACTAGTAGTAGTCTGTAGTGTGCGTCTATAGTCTACTAGTAGTAGTCTGTAGTGTGCTTCTGTAGTCTACTAGTAGTAGTCTGTAGTGTGCTTCTGTAGTCTACTAGTAGTAGTCTATAGTGTGCTTCTGTAGTCTACTAGTAGTAGTCTGTAGTGTGCTTCTGTAGTCTACTAGTAGTAGTCTGTAGTGTGCTTCTGTAGTCTACTAGTAGTAGTCTGTAGTGTGCGTCTGTAGTCTACTAGTAGTAGTCTGTAGTGTGCGTCTGTAGTCTACTAGTAGTAGTCTGTAGTATGCTTCTGTAGTCTACTAGTAGTAGTCTGTAGTGTGCGTCTGTAGTCTACTAGTAGTAGTCTGTAGTGTGCGTCTGTAGTCTACTAGTAGTAGTCTGTAGTATGCTTCTGTAGTCTACTAGTAGTAGTCTGTAGTGTGCTTCTGTAGTCTACTAGTAGTAGTCTGTAGTGTGTGTCTGTAGTCTACTAGTAGTAGTCTGTAGTGTGCTTCTGTAGTCTACTAGTAGTAGTCTGTAGTGTGCTTCTGTAGTCTACTCATCAACTTTTTATGGAATTATGGAATGATTCTTATCCAATTAAATTGTCAACAAAAGCATGCTCCTGTGTTGTTTGATTTGAGGAACATTTGCTAACTACAGAATGTGTAGCCTACATATCTGGCGTGTTTGCGTGAGGAAGAGAGTGTACATGTGTGAGAGAGAGAGAGAAAACATGTCCAAGTCTTGTGACATGTCAATGTCGAAAGTAAGAGAAGAACTGAACTCTGTACTATTGAGTCTAGGGCCGATTGCTCAATTGGCCTCATAATCAAAGGCTTAGCATGTCATTCCGTGGGACCACAGACGAGTAAACCACCAATAAGCAATAATAAAACACCTGTTGTTTCAATGACATCACATCAATCAATAAACAAATGCCCTGTCTCTGTCCGTCTGCATGTCTGTCTCAGTGGATCAAGGGAATACATTATCAAAGGACAATATAGCAGTAAAAAATAGTTTTGTGATTAAAAACGAACTGACCTGTTTGATAGGTGGCTATCCCAAAGAAGAGGCTGTTCACAAACATAAATGACAGTTCAAATATTTGTGTCTGACAGACAGCTACTGCCTGAGAGGAATTCTCCACAGTCTCTGACTTGGATACTCTCATGCAAAAGTGGTCAGAAGCTTTTTGAAGTGTAGCCTACTAGTCTAGGAGGTAATGGGTCCATACAGGGTAATGGGTCCATACTGGGTAATGGGTCCATACAGGGTAATGGGTCCATACAGGGTAATGGGTCCATATGGGGTAATGGGACCATACAGGGTAATAAGTCTTTACAGGGTAATGGGTCCATACGGGGTAATGGGTCTGTACAGGGTAATGTGTCCATACAGGTTAATTGGTCTATACAGGGTAATGAGTCCATACAGGGTAATGAGTCTATACAGGGTAATGAGTTCATACAGGGTAATGGGTCTATACAAGGTAATGGATCTATATGGTGTAATGGGTCCATACAGGGTAATGGTTCCATATGGGGTAATGGGTCTCTTTCCCCATGCCATGCTAAAAACACATAGGCCCTAATCTAAGGACTATGTATATATGATCTAATCCCTATCCAGGAGAATCAAGGGAACTGGTAGATAGATCCAGGAGAATCAAGGGAACTGGTAGATAGATCCAGGAGAATCAAGGGAACTGGTAGATAGATCCAGGAGAATCAAGGGAACTGGTAGATAGATCCAGGAGAATCAAATGCATTGGTTGATAGATCCAGGAGAATCAAATGAACTGGTAGATAGATCCAGGAGAATCAAGGGAACTGGTAGATAGATCCAGGAGAATCAAGGGAACTGGTAGATAGATCCAGGAAAACTGCATGTTCTCTCTGACTGTATGTGATCCATGACATGGGCCTACAACACTGTGAATAAAACCATCATTTTTGATCACCCTACTCCATGTGCTGCCAGTGTGCTCCAAAGCCCAGCTAACTCGTGTAAGTGATAGTGCCATCCTAGCAACCTGGCCTAGCAACAGAGGTGTGAATGGCCCGCTGTAGTGGCGCAATAGGGTCAGCTGAGGTGGGGGTTGGTAGTCTCTGCTGTAGATAGAGAGTCCAAAAGGGTTCTGAGAAATGTTCAGAAAAGACTGTATGGGTTTTCTAAACCCTTTAAGGAAAACCACACTGCAGGCCAGGTTCACTCAGAATGTTTACACCATATTTGAAGGACAGGTGTAGTTTCAAGTCTATATGACCATGTCTGCGAGAGAACCAGCTTCAAGTGTGTGGTGGATGAAAGGAGTTAACACCTACGAAACATTGTAAACAACCCACCCATTACATTCCTTCTCTCCTTCTTGAGCAGTAGGCCTGTCCCTACTTGAATTGAGATTCCTCTGGCTCTGGGCTGCCGAACAGAGAGGACTTTAGGGAAGGGAGATGAGGGGAGATAGATGGGGAAGGAATGATTGGCTCCACAGCCCACACCCTAGAAACCAATTTCAATACTGTTATGTAAGGTAGGAAATAATGTAATGTAATTAATTTAAATATAATATATATTTATATTTTAGTCATTTAGCAGACGCTCTTATCCAGAGCGACTTACAGGAGCAATTAGGGTTAAGTGCCTTGCTTAAGGGCACATCGACAGATTTTTCACCTAGTCGGCTCGGGGATTAGAACCAGCGACCTTTCGGTTACTGGCACAACGCTCTTACCCACTAAGCTATATAACATTGTGGCGCCTCATTAAACGTAACCATTACACTCAGTCTATATTATCAATCAATCAATCAAATGTATTTATAAAGCCCTTTTTATATCAGCAGATGTCACAAAGTGCTATACAGAAACCCAGCCTAAAACCCCAAACAGCAAGTAATGCAGATGTGGATTGAGTTACAGTGGATTGAGTTAGTCGTGAGGTGATTGAGACGGGATAGCTGTTTTTACGCTCACTTAAAATGATAGCAAGTATATGACTTGACAGTAAGATATTTATGAGGGGGTCAACTGAACTATAGGGTTGTTCGGATGATTGTATTTTGAAACCAGTCTTCCAAATCGTACAAATATCTAGACAAGGCATTTCTGGATTGTGGGTCGGCTGCTGTGATGTGCACATAGAGGGAGGACAACAAGGTGTCACATCAGTATCTGGAAGGCACATATTTGTAGGGATGATCTGATGGGAAGCATTGCTTAATGGAACTGTACCATCAGAAGAGCCTTGCCAATAAAACCATGTTTAACGTGGGGGTAGTATTGGCTACACAGGCCTCCTCATTCTAGCTAGTCCCTGCTGCTCTGATTATTGTGTTTTTAAATCAACCATATGAACCCCTACCCTTGACTGTTACATTTGCATGGATTTCTTTTATCCAAAATTATTAAAGATGGCAGTCATCAACCAATAACGTCTGTTTATCTTCATTCATTTTGTTTGAGACAGATACTGGGATACATGAAGTTGCATTCATTTGCATAGGCCTTCGGAAAGTATTCAGACCTCTTGACTTTTTCCACATTTTATTACGTTACAGCCTTATTCTAAAATTGATTAAATTGTTTTTTTCCTCATCAATCTACACACAATACCCCATAATGACAAAGCAAAAACAGGTTTAGAAATGTTTGATAATTTATTTTAAAAATAACAAATTACATAAGTATTCAGACCCTTTACTCAGTACTTTGTTGAAGCACCTTTGGCAGCGATTACAGCATCGAGTCTTCTTGGGTATGACTCGACAAGCTTGGCACACCTGTATTTGGGGAGTTTCTCCCATTCTTCTCTGCAGATCCTCTCAAGCTCTGTCAGGTTGGATGGGGTGTGTTGCTGCACAGCTATTTTCAGGTCTCTCCAGAGATGTTCAATCGGGTTCAAGTCCGAGCTCTAGCTGGGCCACTCAAGGACATTCAGAGACTTGTCCCAAAGCCACTCCTGTGTTGTCTTGGCTGGTCGTTGTGCTTAGGGTCGTTGTCCTGTTGGAAGGTGAACCTTCGCCCCCAGTCTGAGGTCCTGAGCGCTCTGGAGCAGGTTTTCATCAAGGATCTCTCTGTACTTTGCTCCATTCATCTTTGCCTCGATCCTGACTAGTCTCCTGCCACTGAAAAACATCCCCACAGCATGATGCTGCCACCACCCTGCTTCACCGTAGGGATGGTGCCAGGTTTCCTCCAGACGTGACGCTTGGCATTCAGACCAAAGAGTTCAATCTTGGTTTCATCAGACCAGAGAATCTTGTTTCTCATGGTCTGAGAGTCTTTAGGTGCCTGTTGGCAAACTCCAAGCGGGCTGTCATGTGCCTTTTACTGAGGAGTCGCTTCCGTCTGGCCACTCTACCATAAAAGCCTGATTGGTGGAGTATTCCAGAGATGGTTGCCTTTCTGGAAGGTTCTCCCATCTCCACAGAGGAACTCTAGAGCTCTGTCAGAGTGACCATCGGGTTCTTGGTCACCTCCATGACCAAGGCCCTTCTCCCCCGATTGCTCAGTTTGGCTGGGTGGCCAGCTCTTAGTGGTTCCAAACTTCTTCCATTTAAGAATGATGGAGGCCACTGTGTTCTTGGGGATCTTCAATGCTGCATACATTTTTTTGTGCCCTTCCCCAGATCTGTGCCTCGACACAATCCTGTCTCGGAGCTCTACGGACAATTCCTTCGACCTCATGGCTTGGTTTTTGCTCTGACATGCTCTGTCAACTGTGGGACCTTATATAGACAGGTGTGTGCCTTTCCAAATCATGTCCAATCAATTGAATTTACCACAGGTGGACTCCAACCAAGTTGTAGAAACATCTCAAGGATAATCAATGGAAACAGGAAATTTCGAGTCTCATAGCAAAGGGTCTGAATGCTTATGTAAATAAGGTATTTCTGTTTTTTATTTTTAATACATTTGCTAACGTTTCTAAAAACATGTTTTCGCTTTGTCATTATGGGGTATTGTGTGTAGATTGATCAGGATTTTTATTTATTTAATCCATTTTAGAATAAGGCTGTAATGTAACAAAATGTGGAAAAGTCAATGGGTCTGAATACTTTCCAAAGGCAGTATATATACAGTATATTTATTAAATACATTACATAGCCTACTACATTACAAACTTGTCGTTGGTCTATTACTAGGAGTAAGAAGGAACCATGGACGATTTAAATGTGTTTTGTGTTATCTGACAAAAACACACAAGGAAGGGGAGCAGTTATTAAGAATTGAAGCAATCAGTGTGCACATGTTATGTCTAGACCAATATCAGCCACAATCTTACAGGCGCAGTGCATCACCAGATTCAAACATGGATTACGTGTGGCCGAGGGGTTCATGTTGATTGTATAGAGATCGTGACAGCCGGTTAAATGGCGTCCCTAGACAAGGCAAGAACTAGATGTATGTCAGGAGAAGTCCAGTATTATCATAAGGAGAGTTATACTTGGAATACGGGGGAGGAATGGAGGGGAAAAGAGAGGCAGAAGAGGTCTAAGAGAGAGAGGGAGGAAGAGGGTGAGCTTGAGTCAGTTAAAAATGGCGGGAAAAAGGGAGATGGTTTGTTAAAGAAAAATGGTAGAAAGTGTAAGCAGAGTGAGTTGAAGACAGGAGGAGAAATGGAAGTAAGTGTAAGCAGAGTGAGTTGAAGACAGGAGGAGAAATGGAAGTAAGTGTAAGCAGAGTGAGTTGAAGACAGGAGGAGAAATGGAAGTAAGTGTAAGCAGAGTGAGTTGAAGACAGGAGGAGAAATGGAAGTAAGTGTAAGCAGAGTGAGTTGAAGACAGGAGGAGAAATGGAAGTAAGTGTAAGCAGAGTGAGTTGAAGACAGGAGGAGAAATGGAAGTAAGTGTAAGCAGAGTGAGTTGAAGACAGGAGGAGAAATGGAAGTGAATGGAGGCGAAGTATCAGGGGTGGTAGGTGTGGTGAAGTTTTCAGAGCCCAAGGTTTGCACCGAGGGTTAGGATAAAGATGAGTCTGTGACAGTAGGAGTGACGTTTTTGGAAAAAGTGGACCCTTGCCTTTTGGCTGATCCATTTGTGGTTTCAGGGTGGGTGAAAACAGAGTTGGGTGCTGTGGAATCGGTGAGGGTAACCAGAAGTGGTCTTGTGATAATTATTTGTGTTTCTGCTGGTCAGAGGGAGCAGGCGCTCCATGTTAAACGAATGGGGGCAAGAGATGTGAATTGTTTTACTCTCAATAAAAGGGCACCATTGAAAGGAGTGATTACTGGGGTAGCGGTAAATGTGAACGCTGACCAACTGAAGGGGAAGATTCCTGGTGTTTGTGATGCTCGTCGTTTGGTGCGACGCAGACAGGGTGGCGTGAGTGGGGAAACAGAGTCATTGTCTGTTCTTTTGAGTTTTGATGTTGAGTCTTTGCCCGACAAAGTGATGTTAGGATATATAAGTTATCCGGTACGAGCTTTTGTGCCGAATACATTACGTTGTTACAGGTGTCAAGCTTATGGGCATGTGGCAGCAGTGTGTAGGAGGGAGGTTCCTAGGTGTGAGAAGTGTGCAGAAGGGCATGAGACAAAGGAATGTGTAGTATTGGGGAAAGTAGTGGTATGTATTAATTGTAGGGGTGCCCATGGGGCTGGGGATCCGAAATGTCCGGTGCGAGAGAGGCAGGTTGGGGTTTCCAGGGTTAGAGTAGTGCAGAAGTTGTCATATGCTGAGGCAGTGAAGAAAGTAGAGGAAGATGGGTGAAGGGGGAGGGATCCTGAGAGGAATGGTGTGAGTAGAAGATCTGTACCAGTACAGAGGGATAAACCATCAAGTGATATACACTACCATTCAAAAGTTTGGGGTCACTTAGAAATGTCCTTGTTTTCCATTAAAACATACATGAAATGAGTTTGAATATGAAATATAGCAAATGAATAGGAAATGTAGTCATTGACAAGGTTAGAAATAATGATTTTATGATCATTTATGATATTTGTGTCCTTCAAACTTTGCTTTCATCAAAGAATCCTCCTTTTGCAGCAATTACAGCCTTGCAGACCTTTGGCATTCTAGTTGTCAATTTGTCGAGGTAATCTGAAGAGATTTCACCCCATGCTTCCTGAAGGACCTCCCACAAGTTGGATTGGCTTGATGGGCACTTCTTACGTATCATACGGTCAAGCTGCTCCCACAACAGCTCAGTAGGGTTGAGATCCGGTGACTGTGCTGGCCACTCCATTATAGACAGAATACCAGCTGACTGCTTCTTCCCAAAATAGTTCTTGCATAGATTGGAGCTGTGCTTTGGATCATTGTCCTGTTGTAGGAGGAAATTGGCGCCAATCAAGCGCCGTCCACAGGGTATGGCATGGCATTGCAAAATGGAATGATAGCCTTCCTTCTTCAAGATCCCTTTTAACCTGTACAAATATCCCACTTTACCACCACCAAAGCATCACATTGCCTCCACCATGCTTGACAGATGGCATCAAGCACTCCTTCAGCATCTTTTCATTTGGTCTGCGTCTCACAAATGTTCTACTTTGTGATCCGAACACCTCAAACTTGGATTTGTCTGTCCATAACACTTTTTTTCCAATCTTCCTCTGTCCAGTGTCTGTGTTATTTTGCCCATCTTAATCTTTTCTTTTTATTGGCCAATCTGAGATATGGCTTTTTCTTTGCAACTCTGCCTAGAAGGTCAGCACCCCAGAGTCGCGTCTTCACTGTTGACGTTGAGACTGGTGTTTTGCGGGTACTATTTAATGTAGCTGCCAGTTGAGTACTTGTGAGGCGTCTGTTTCTCAAACTAGACACTCTAATGTATTTGTCCTCTTGCTCAGTTGTGCACCGCGGCCTCCCACTCTTCTTTCTATTCTGGTTAGAGCAAGTTTGTGTTGTTCTGTGAAGGGAGTAGTACACAGCGTTGTACGAGATCTTCAGTTTCTTGGCAATTTCTCACATGGAATAGCATTCATTTCTCAGAACAACAATAGACTGACGAGTTTCAGAAGAAAGTCCTTTGTTTCTGGCCATTTTGAGAATGTAATCGAACCCACAATTGCTGCTGCTCCTGATACTCAACTAGTCTCAAGAAGGCCAGTTTTATTGCTTCTTTAATCAGCACAACAGTTTTCAGCTGTGCTAACATAATTTCAAAAGGGTTTTTAATGCTCAATTAGCCTTTTAAAATGATGAACTTGGATTAGCAAACACAACGTACCATTGGAACACAGGACTGATGGTTGCTGATAATGTACGCCTATGTAGATATGCCATTAAAAATCAGCCGTTTCCATCTACAATAGGCATTTACAACATTAACAATGTCTACACTGTATTTCTGATCAATTTGATGTTATTTTAATGGACAAAAAAATTGCTTTTCTTTCGAAAACAAGGACATTTCTAAGTGACCCCAAACTTTTGAACAGTAGTGTATGTTTCAGTAAGATTGGATTTTTGGCATTTATAGCAGTGGTTATCAACTGTACTGCAGGGATGCAATGTAAGTTGCAGAAAATAGAGGTTGTGGTGGCAGCTGCAGAAAGGTATTTGGGTGTGAAAGACTTGACATCAGAAGATTTTCAGGGTGTGTTAAGTGGTGGTGTCCCATCGTTTCAGGCTGTTGACCTGAAGTAGGAGTAAATAGATTTAAATAGTGGATTATGGTAGTTATTATTATTATTATTATTATTATTGTTTTTTTATTGTTGTTTTTTGTGAGTCTAGTGTTAGATGGTAGGGTATTTGTTGTATTTTTTTTTTTTTTTTTTTTTTTTTTAAAGCAAAGTATAAGGGAGTTATACTCCAGTATAGTAGGTGGCGGTAAGGCAACATTTATTGGATGCCAACCACCATTAAACCTCATCGAAGAAGAAGAACAATCTTACAGGCAGTGCTGTGAGCAGCCTTGCTTTGGGGTGCTGAATGAAATAAGCGGAAGAGCCGACAGACGGAAGTGGTCTGTCAGGGAAGAACATTTTGCAGAATTAGACACAAAGAAGCTAAAACAAATTTTATATTTCGATTTAAACGTATTCCCCAGTCCATACCAGTGTCCGCTGCAATGATTCTGCTAGAAATCAACAACCGGATTATAGAAGAGACGCTGACGTTGAAATTTGACGGCGCATCCAATGGGTGAGAAATCAATGTTCCAGGCTAACGTTAGCTAGCTACCGAATAGCTAACAGTAGCCTTATCTTAATGTCTGGCCAGTATTATTTGCTCGACAATGAAAGATGGATGGAAAATGTGCGGCTGGTGGAATTGACAGAACAGTGACTATAGATTTGACACGTACAGTCATATTCTGGTTTAACTGAATAAAGTGGCACTCTCCTCAAAGACATCGCTTTGCCGGAATTATGGGGTGTGTCTGTCACTGTCTTTAGCTATGGCTAGCTAGACTGTCTGAAAGCTGTCTAGCCCCCAAAAGGGGTGGAAAGCTAAGCTAACTGTAGTTTACGTGTGCTTGTCGGCATCCCCTCATTTATTGTCCCAATGAACTGCCAATTTTTCATTTATGATGGTGGCTTTCACATAAAACATGAAACATGTCCAGCCATGTTGTTAGCTAGCTAGCTATCTACCTTATCACACTGGCTGCTATGCTAATCACCGCAATAAAAGGGAACCTGCTTTTCTAGTTCATGGTAGCTAATTAACTAGTTTGCTTTCATCTCCTCGCTTTGAATTGAGAAAGAGAACGTGTCGTTATTGGTTAACATTGTATTAGCTAGAGTCGTTAAATTGCAGGAAATTATAGAAATGAATTCAGGATAGTCCGACTAGCTAGCTAACATTCTATTAGCCATCGCCTTGTTGGCCTCTTCCGCATTCCAGCATTCCAGCATCCCCAAGCTGGGTCATGTCAGTGCAACTCTCTGGGTCGAGTCACTGCAGCGAATGCATTTATAGACAACTTCTAAACCCCAAGGAGTGGTTTCTTGAAATACATTTGCAAGTTGCACGAAAACCAAAATGGTTTTACAAGAATAAGCCAAAATGGTAACTGCTGCAGAATATTATTATACTGGCAGCAAATTAAGCGTTGTCTATAGTTAAGCCTACTCAACAAAACATGACCGAATTTGTTATATTATCATGCATTCAGTTTCGTACATATTTGACATATAATCCTCAATTTGCAGGACTAAACCAGAGGCAGTGGAGGTGACATTTGCAGGTGAGTTAAGGACTAGTGGTTCATATTTCCATGCAGTACCATGCAGTTATGACAATATTATGCTATTTCCAGGAGTGAGTTGTCCATGTGGATGCTTGTTTGTAACTGATGGCTTTTCTCTGAACTGTAGATTTCGATGGTGTCCTCTACCACATCTCCAACCCCGATGGGGACAAGACCAAGCTGATGGTCAGCATCTCCCTCAAGTTCTACAAGGAGCTGCAGGAGCACGGAGCTGATGAGGTGACATACACACACACCAGCATCTGTACCTCCCTTGGTCTTCATTCAATCTACAGAGATGTCCCGTGTAGCTCAGTTGGTAGAGCATGGCGCTTGCAACGACAGTGTTATGGGTTCGATTCCCACGGGGGACCAGCATATGTGACTGACTTGCTCGATTCGGTCTTATGTAGCAACATTTCAAATTGTGTTTTTTACATTGGATAAAAGTAGAGACTGAGCTAGAAAATGGTATATCATACACTACAGTTGAGGAACAATGGGGAAAGTAATTCTGCTTTGAAAGTTGATAAACTTGTAACCTCACCTTTGAGAAAATGGCCCTTGAATGTTTTGGTACCTACTGGAGAGCTCTTCTTTGTCTACACCCATTCAGCATCATTCGCACCCTTTGAGGTATTAGCCCCACCTATCTCATTAAGGATTCACATGTGAGGCTATGTACTAAACAACCAAAGATTTCAAGACTAAAGGCTGTTTTATACTACGGGTGTGTTCGTAAATTTAATCTGGAGTGCCAGAGTGTGCTCTGGGCTTTCGTAAACTCAGAGCGTTGTCAGATTGGCCGTTTGTAAATTCAGAGTGTTTCGCTCTCGGAGCGTTCAGAGCGCACACTGGACGCTCTGGCTGAAAAGTAGGGTTGAGCCGAGCGTTCTGACCTAACAACAGCAGTCAAGCACCCAAGCTAACTGGCTAACGTTGACTAGCTAGCTAGCTACTTCCAGACACAAATGAGAGAACAGCTCACTCTGACCATTCTACTCACCGTAGCAGAGCTGGTTAGGCTGTTTTTATGTTATCTAGAGAGTTGGTGACTAACTGTGCTGCTGGCAACAATTTAATAACGCTTTTTTGCCAACGTTTACTGACACCGGCCATATTCAACGGGTGTTGAGTGTTCTTAAATTCATCAGTTATTCTGCGCTCTGGCACACTCAGATGAGAGTGCTCTGAAATCGGAGTAGATAGGCCGGAGCGAATTTACCAGCTACGTCTGTCGACAGTTGTCGCAGTGACATCATAAACATTCTATTGAAATAGTTACTTGCATAGTGGAGTCTTTTGTTTAGACATGTAGCTAACTAGCTAAACAATTAACCATAATCACAACTCATAACGTTACTACCCTCCATGAATCTGCAGGTAGCTAACCAACCAGGTTCGATGTTAGCTAGCTAACATTAGGCTATAACTAGCAATGCAAATGGCTCTGAGATACTAATAATATTACTACACAGATCATACACGGGATGCTGACCTTCTAGGCAGAGTTGCAAAGAAAAAGCCAAATCTCAGACTGGCCAATAAAAATAAAAGATTAAGATGGGCAGTCTGAGATATGGCTTTTTCTTTGCAACTCTGCCTAGAAGGTCAGCATCCCGGAGTCGCCTCTTCACTGTTGACGTTGAGACTTGTTTTTTCGGGTACTATTTAATAAAGCTGCCAGTTGAGGACCTGTGAGGCATCTGTTTCTCAAACTAGACACTAATGTGTTTGTCCTCTTGCTCAGTTGTGCACCGGGGCCTCCCACTCCTCTTTCTATTCTGGTTAGAGCCAGTTTGCGCTGTTCTGTGAAGGGAGTAGTACAGTGTTGTATGAGATCTTCAGTTTCTTGGCAATTTCTCGCATGGAATAGCCTTCATTTCTCAGAACAACAAAAGACTGACGAGTTTCAGAAGAAAGTCCTTTGTTTCTGGCCATTTTGAGCCTGTAATCGAACCCACAATGCTCCAGATACTCAACTAGTCTCAAGAAGGCCAGTTTTATTGCTTCTTTAATCAGCACAACAGTTTTTAGCTGTGCTAACATAATTGCAAAAGGGTTTTCTAATGATCAATTAGTATTTTTAAAATGATAATTTGGGATTAGCAAACACAACGTGCCATTGGAACACAGGACTGATGGTTGCTGATAATGGGCTTCTGTACACCTATGTAGATATTCCATAAAACATCTGCTGTTTCCAGCTACAATAGCCATTTACAACATTAACAATGTCTACACTGTATTTCTGATCAATTTGATGTTATTTTAATGGACAAAAAAATGCTTTTCTTTCGAAAACAAGGACATTTCTAAGTGACCCCAAACTTTTGAACGGTAGTGTATATCATTTTTACAAGTATGAAAATGTATGCGCTCACTACTGTAAGTTGCTCTGGATAAGAGCATCTGCTAAATGACAAATGTAATGTAAAAAATGAATGCTTGAAAGGTAACCCATGGCACTCATCATAGTTGTAGTTTAAAATGTGTGTCAGAGTAGATGTATTTATTTTATGTGAAAAAGGAGAAATGTCTGTAAAGCAGGATGTCGGGGCTTTTTACATCCTCACCTTGTATGGAAGAAAGCAGCAGTGGTTTCTTATAGAAACAGGAAGTGCTTTCTGACTCACCCTTTAGGGAGGAAGTGCTGACTGAGACAGCAAAACGTTGCCTAATGAACACCATGACTGCCTTCTAGTAGTCTACCAGTTCTTGTGTTCTTACTGTCTGCGAGCACTACTGTCTGCGAGCACTACTGGATCAAAGGACTGGATAGGTTTCAACAGTATTGTTTTTACCTGTCCAGCACTTTAAGATCATGGAGGAAAAGAGCTGTGGAAAGGAATACCTATATCACTTGCTGCACAGTGGTGTGTTTTTAAAGAACCAGATCATCTCCCAGTCCTGTCACCTGACCATAGAAAATGAATGTCTGCCTTCATTGCCTTCTTCATTGTAATGGTATAGAAAGCTAGTTTAACTACTGCAAAAACAAAATGGCCTTGTGAGAACATGTTCAACTAATCTAGTGTTGTCCTTTTCAGTCACTCAATGTACATTTGGTACACCTTGTCACCTTTCTTCACTAACCCACAACAAAACACATTTCGCGTAGACATGTTCCACTTTACATGTTCCGTAATAGATTTACACAATACATAAATACATGCGTCACAATGGTGCACTCTTGCAGTTTTACTGTAAAGGGAACTGAATTGCAGTGCAGCTTCTTATAATAAAAGTTATGTCCTATCCTCTGTTTTGACATGTGTAAGCTGGATTTGCATATTATCTCCATGTTTGTTCAGGACATGATTCCACATTGACAGGTAACCTTTTTTTTTAGGGGAATGCCTATGTTCTCCCGTTACCATTATCTACACTGAGACATCCACCCCTACCCGTCTACTCCAGCTCTCTGATGTTGCATAGCTGGTGTCTGACTCTGTTACTGTCACTAATAACACACCAAATCACTCCCTCCTTTCAGCTGCTGAAGCGGGTCTATGGGAACTTCCTGGTTTCACCCGAGGCATGTAAGTACTACGGTCCACTCCCTATGTAAGTTAAGTAGTATGTAACTACAGTCCACTCTCCCTATGTAAGTTAAGTAGTATGAAACTACAGTCCACTCTCCCTATGCAAGTTAAGTACTATGTAACTACGGTCCACTCTCCCTATGTAAGTTAAGTAGTATGTAACTACAGTCCACTCTCCCTATGTAAGTTAAGTACTATGTAACTACGGTCCACTCTCCCTGTGTAAGTTAAGTAGAATGTAACTACGGTCCACTCTCCCTGTGTAAGTTAAGTAGAATGTAACTACGGTCCACTCTCCCTATGTAAGTTACCCCGGTCACAATGTTAATGACTCCAACTACTCAGAGAATGATCGACAGCGCATCATACAGCGCGTCATACAGCGCATCATACAGCGTGTCATACAGCGTGTCATACAGCGCGTCATATAGGCTATATGAAGTGCTATCACTTACGGAGGTCCAACGCAGTGCCTGTTGTGACTATAGCCCTATTTACTCGCCTTGCACAATTTTCACATTTTGTTGCGTTATAGGTACAACATGAAGTGTAGACACATTCAATTAAAATAACACGATGCACCCAGATCCTCCTCCATGATTGGAACTATAGATGGTGTTTACTGGGTGATACACTGTGTTTGGTTGGCACCAGGTCTAACGCTTTGCATTTAGGCCAACACGTCGTTCGTTTTTTTGCTTTGTTGCAAAGTCAATGCAGAATTGTATTAATATTTATTGTCATTTGCTATAGGCCGGTTTTGACCCCCATTCCCCTCAGAGATTGACACACGTTTGACACATGTCATAGTTTGTAAACCTCTTACAAATAATTATTCTAGCGATAATAATTATATCGAACAATAACTGATCTTGTCTGTGATTGGCCGTCTCCTAGGCTACAACGTGTCCCTGCTCTTTGACCTGGATGCGGTCCCGGCCAACAAGGAGGAGGTGATCCACCAGGCGGGCATGCTGAAGAGGAACTGCTTCGCCTCGGTGTTCGAGAAGTACTTCAAGTTCCAGGAGGAGGGCAAGGAGGGAGAGAAGAGGGCTGTGGTCCACTACAGAGACGATGAGTCCATGTAGGTGGCCGCTGCACTGCCTGGAAGAAAATGTATAGAAGTAACCATAGACAAAAACAAGGATGCTATTTGTTGTTAACCACTAAAAGTCTTAGCCTTTGGGTGGTTGGGGGGAGCGGTTCTACTAAAACATATGGCATTTTTTAAAGATGGTCATACCATATATCATTTAGCTATTTGATTTTGAATTATTAGGAACCCTGTAGGTATCAAAACAATTACTTGTTAAAATATTGAATTTGGCCTTTACTGCTATAGCCCATAGAAACACATTGAATAACACATTCATAAATGGCAAAATAGTCCAAAAATAAATAATAAGGAATAAGGTTTTGAAGTGTCCTATATATAAGAAAGCGCAGGATATATATATATAATGACACACACATTTGTTTTTGTTTTTTGGCAGGCACAAAACTACTTCCATATTTTTTTGTTGTTGCCATTACCGGGTTACATTCAGACGATTCCTGTGTCACTTGTGTGGGTCGTAGAACAAAACGCAGAACACCATCGTGTTCGTGAGACTCTCCCCTTTCGTTTTCTAGGCCAAACCGTTCAGACGCTACAGACGTTTTTGTGAGAAGAACGATTTTCAGGATGTCTCCTGGTCTGACAAACACCACTGTAGCTCTGCCACTTTCCAGCGCAGATGCGGAAGGCCGACATTGTCTTAATTAGCGTTAATCGACTCTAGAGGGTTTAAAAAACCGTCCGGGATTTGCATAGAGAATACATTTGGTTACAATGAAACAGCACAAAGGCGCTATATATATATATATATATATAATATATAATATATATATACAGTGAGGGGAAAAAAGTATTTGTTCCCCTGCTGATTTTCTACGTTTGCCCACTGACAAATAAATTATCAGTCTATAATTTTAATGGTAGGTTTATTTGAACAGTGAGAGACAGAATAACAACAAAAAAATCCAGATAAACGCATGTCAAAAATGTTATAAATTGATTTGCATTTTAATGGGGGAAATAAGTATTTGACCCCCTCTCAATCAGAAAGATTTCTGGCTCCCAGGTGTCTTTTTATACAGGTAAGAAACTGAGATTAGTAGCACACTCTTAAAGGGAGTGCTCCTAATCTCAGCTTGTTACCTGTATAAAAGACACCTGTCCACAGAAGCAATCAATCAATCAGATTCCAAACTCTCCACCATGGCGAAGACCAAAGAGCTCTCCAAGGATGTCAGGGACAAGATTGTAGACCTACACAAGGCTGGAATGGGCTACAAGACCATCGCCAAGCAGCTTGGTGAGAAGGTGACAACAGTTGGTGTGATTATTCGCAAATGGAAGAACTGTCAATCTCCCTCGGCCTGGGGCTCCATGCAAGATCTCACCTCGTGGAGTTGCAATGATCATGAGAATGGTGAAGAATTAGCCCAGAACTACACGGGAGGATCTTGTCAATGATCTCAAGGCAGCTGGGACCATAGTCACCAAGAAAATAATTGGTAACACACTACGCCGTGAAGGACTGAAATCCTGCAGCGCCCGCAAGGTCCTCCTGCTCAAGAAAGCACATATACAGGCCCGTCTGAAGTTTGCCAATGAACATCTGAATGATTCAGAGGAGAACTGGGTGAAAGTGTTGTGGTCAGATGAGACCAAAATCAAAGTCTTTGGCATCAACTCAACTCGCCGTGTTTGGAGGAGGAGGAATGCTGCCTATGACCCCAAGAACACCATCCCCATCGTCAAACATGGAGGTGGAAACATTATGCTTTGGGGGGGGGGTTTCTGCTAAGGGGACAGGACAACTTCACTGCATCAAAGGGGCGATGGACGGGGCCATGTACCGTCAAATCTTGGGTGAGAACCTCCTTCCCTCAGCCAGGGCATAGAAAATGGGTCGTGGATGGGTATTCCAGCATGACAATGACCCAAAACACACGGCCAAGGCAACAAAGGAGTGGCTCAAGAAGAAGCACATTAAGGTCCTGGAGTGGCCTAGCCAGTCTCCAGACCTTAATACCATAGAAAATCTGTGGAGGGAGCTGAAGGTTCGAGTTGCCAAACGTCAGCCTCAAAACCTTAATGACTTGGAGAAGATCTGCAAAGACGAGTGGGACAAAATCCCTCCTGAGATGTGTGCAAACCTGGTGGCCAACTACAACAAACATCTGACCTCTGTGATTGCCAACAAGGGTTTTGCCACCAAGTACTAAGTCATGTTTTGCAGAGGGGTCAAATACTTATTTCCCTCATTAAAATGCAAATCAATTTATAACATTTTTGACGTGTTTTTCTGGATTTTTTTGTTGTTATTCTGTCTCTCACTGTTCAAATAAACCTACCATTAAAATTATAGACTGATCATGTCTTTGTCAGTGGGCAAACGTACAAAATCAGCAGGGGATCAAATACTTTTTTCCCTCACTGTATATATATAACTTTTTATATATATATATATATATATATATATATATATATATATATATATATATATATATATATATATATATATATATATATATATATATACAAGAAAAACATATTTTTTTATGCCAGTATTCCATGTCAACGAGGTGACTACCGGTTGTTGACATGTTTCTGTGTTTCTCCTCAGGTATCTGGAGGCCAAGAAGGACAGAGTGACGGTGGTGTTCAGCACAGTGTTCAAAGACGACGATGACGTCATCCTTGGGAAAGTGTTCATGCAGGTAAAACAATATTTCTCTCTCAGGTTTTCATGACCCTTAACAGGAACCGCCTCACACATTATTAAAACGAGCTTGGCAACACAATGTACGGTACAAAATGATGTAATTACAATACAGTATGTAGTTGTCCATATGGTTGTGAAAAGGGGAAAGGGTACCAAAGTATCTGTTTGCACTGTTGACCGAAGGTAGTTCACGACAGTGATGAAGAAACCCCATCCCCTCTCTGTGTCTGTCTAAATGCTTTATGAAATATCTTATTTGCTCTCTACACTATTAGGTAATTGTCATGTGTGGATGGATGTGTGTGTGGATGGATGTGCGTGGATGTGTGTGTTTTGTGTCTCGCTCTCTGTGTGTAGGAGTTTAAGGAGGGTCGGCGAGCCAGTCACACAGCCCCCCAGGTTCTGTTCAGCCACCGGGAGCCGCCCCTGGAGCTGAAGGACACTGACGCTGCCGTCGGAGACAACATCGGATACATCACCTTCGGTCTGTACCAACCAAATTCCAGTTACTTTCCCCAAATTCCCAGGTTTTCCAGAAATCCAGGTTGGAGGATTCTAGATTTCCTGCTTATGCCCTTCTAATTCCTGGAATCTTCCAAACCGGATTTCGGTCCTACCTGGGAATTACAAGGGTGTACTGTACAAGATAGTACTTAGAGCTGAATTGTGTGACCGTAAAAAACAACAGTTTACTTATACTAGACATGCAGATAACCGGCTCTGTCTAGTGACATGATAGAAAGTAGTCAGTGGATGAACATATTTGCTTGAATATCAGGTCAGTCATAAGCCTAATTCCAATGTCTTTGTGTTAATGTGTGATCTTTCTCCTGTCCTGTCAGTCCTGTTCCCACGTCACACCAATGCCAACGCCAGAGACAACACCATCAACCTCATCCACACCTTCAGGGACTACCTGCACTACCACATAAAGTGCTCCAAGGTGACTTCCCTAACTAGTATACTAACTAGGACCATATTAGTCCCAACTTCTGTACTGCCCTAACTAGGGCCCTACCATACCTGCACTAACTACTCCCCTAACTAGGGCCCTACTTTACCTGCACTAACTACTCCCCTAACTAGGGCCCTACTTTACCTGCAGTAACTACTCCCCTAACTAGGGCCCTACCATACCTGCACTACCATGTAAAGGGACAGATTCTGGACGCAGATTAAGCCTAGTCCTGGACTAAAAAGAATGGTCAGTGGAGAGTCTCCCTTGAATATAAATGTAATCTGTATCCAGTAAAACGCCCCAAGGTGAGCACTAACTACTTTACCTGCACTAACTAGGGCCTTACTATACGGCACTAACTACTTTACCTGCACCAACTAGGGCCCTATTTTACCTGCACTAACTACTCCCCTAACTAGGGTCCTACTTTACCTGCACTAACTACTCCCCTAACTAGGGCCCTACTTTACCTGCACTAACTACTCCCCTAACTAGGGCCCTACTTTACCTGCAGTAACTACTCCCCTAACTAGGGCCCTACTATACCGGCACTAACTACTCCCCTAACTAGGGCCCTACTTTACCTGCACTAACTACTCCCCTAAATAGGGCCCTACTTTACCTGCAGTAACTACTCCCCTAAATAGGGCCCTACTTTACCTGCACTAACTACTCCCCTAACTAGGGCCTTACTTTACCTGCAGTAACTACTCCCCTAACTAGGGCCCTACTATACCGGCACTAACTACTCCCCTAACTAGGGCCCTACTTTACCTGCACTAACTACTCCCCTAAATAGGGCCCTACTTTACCTGCAGTAACTACTCCCCTAACTAGGGCCCTATTTTACCGGCACTAATTACTCCCCTAACTAGGGCCCTATTTTACCTGCACTAACTACTCCCCTAACTAGCGCCCTACTATACCTGCACTAACTACTCCCCTAACTAGGGCCCTATTTTACCTGCACTAACTACTCCCCTAACTAGGGCCCTACTATACCGGCACTAACTACTCCCCTAACTAGGGCCCTACTATACCGGCACTAGCGTGGTAAAACCCTGCAGTCTCAGTGATCATGAAGGTTTCTGATGGGGTTTCCATCGTAAAAGGTTACGTGCGTGTGGTCAGATTCCTGCCTGGTATGCGTTGAGGTCACTCATTTTGGTTATATAAGGTTACAAAAGGTTGACTGCCCCAGAATCAAGGACTTCAGCAAAGATGTTTGTTTTTATGCACCGTTTGTGAAGTGAGCCAGTGATCCTGTATTCTAAAGGATCTGTGTGTCTGTCACATCGTATTGACTACAGGCCGCACCACACAAGATGATGACAACAGGATGTTTTTGTGCGGAATCTGCGGATGGGTGTCTGCCTAGGCACAGTTTCAGCCATGTGGCTGATGCATTGCTGACTATATTCTATTCTCTTGTTTGGGGAACTGTTATGTGACGCTGGGTGTAGGGTGTCATTGTCACTTTAATAATGGAACACTAGTCACTTTAGTAATGGAACACTAGTCACTTTAATAATGTTTACATAGTGTTTTACTCATTTCATATGTATATACTGTATTCTACTGTATTCTAGTCAATGCCACTCTGACATTGCTCGTCCTAATATTTAAATATTTCTTAATTCCATTCTTTTACTTTTAGATTTGTGTGTATTGTTGGGAATTGTTAGATACTACTGCACTGTTGGAGCTAGGAACACAAGCATTTCGCTACACCCGCAATAACATCTGCTATGTGACCAATACAATGTGATTTGGTTCGGTCAGTTAGTGTGCGTGTCAGTGAGCTGTTGGTTCAATAGGTGTGTATTAAGGGTTGTGTGTCTCTGTCCCTCCCCTCCAGGCCTACATCCACACACGTATGAGGGCTAAGACTTCTGACTTCCTCAAGGTGTTGAACAGGGCACGACCCGACGCTGAGAAGAAGGAGATGAAGACCATGTCGTAAGTTACTGCTGCTGCTCACTCCAGCGTTGGAGTGCTGATTTAAGATCAGTTTTGCCTTTTAGATTACAATGGATAATATTACATGTGTATGGGGGGTGGGTGATCCGATCCTAGATCAACACACCTACTCTCAGATGCTTTTAGAATATGGTCCCATACCTGGACTGTGCCTGATTGAGCTTTCCTGGAACTAGCGGAATAGTCCCACCTGACAGGCACTGCAGCCAAGGCTCCATCAAAACGCTCAAAGTATTAAAAAAAACAAAAAAAACATACTATTTGGACCCAGATCTGGCTTATTCCACTGTCAGCCATTGGGTTCACTGGGATGTGAGTTACCTAACGTTACCTCTAGCACCAGTCCACACACAGCACTGCCTGTAGGACACTTCATATGAGAAAGTCACCCAGATGTAACTGTGAGTGTGGCCTGTTCTCATAAGATGTAACTGTGAGTGCGGCCTGTTCTCATAATAGATGTAACTGTGAGTGTGGCCTGTTCTCATAACAGCTGTAACTGTGAGTGCGGCCAGTTCTCATAACAGCTGTAACTGTGAGTGCGGCCTGTTCTCATAACAGATGTAACTGTGAGTGCGGCCTGTTCTCATAACAGATGTAACTGTGAGTGCGGCCTGTTCTCATAACAGATGTAACTGTGAGTGCGGCCAGTTCTCATAACAGATGTAACTGTGAGTGCGGCCTGTTCTCATAACAGCTGTAACTGTGAGTGTGGCCTGTTCTCATAACAGCTGTAACTGTGAGTGCGGCCTGTTCTCATAACAGCTGTAACTGTGAGTGCGGCCTGTTCTCATATCTCCCGTTTCTTTTCGTTTATCAAAGAGATCAGTTATCATTTAATGATGCACACTGACTTCTTTCACCATGTCCCCAGATCTTATCGTCCCTGGTAATGCTTAATTTCTTTTCTGCGTGAATGTTTTCACGTCCCTCGCCCACCTAGACATTCCTTTCTTAGTTAAATACCAACGCCGAATACACACACTCACCAGCGCCTGTGTGGTGAACAGCACAGTCAGATGGAGAGAGAGAGCCTGGGTAGAAGTGTGCACTGTCACGACATCTCTGGTACCAAGTTGCAGCCGTTGCCCAAACCACAGCTGATAAATGAATGGATTGTAGAGATTCCTTAGAAGCTGATCAAAGAATAGATTCTACATATTCCTTAGAACCCTCCTGTAATGTTGTTGTGTCTGTGGGCTACTGTGTTTGTAAGGCCGGTCTTGTCTGAACAGTTGTATGTTTGTGTTTGTTCCTTGTGTGTGCTACTATAACTGCTTTGACACTAGCAACGCTGTTTGAAGTAGGCTTGGGTGGAATTTGAACAAGGTTCCCCCACCCCTCTCTCTCTCACACACACACACAGTTTGGTCCCTATCGCTGTGTGGGATCTGTGGATCCGACCAGTGCTCCCCCTCTCTGTCTGAAACAGAAGAGCCCTTGTCTAAATATGAATATTTAACTGTGACTCCGGGGGAACTCTACGCCACTGTTCCTCAGGGAGCTCAGCTCTGGGTGGAAGCAAGCAGGGGTGTAGTCTTGTTTCACAATCTGGGATTTGGTCATCGGTAGTTGACATAGTCGGTTCAACATTTAGTTGGAAGGTGTGGTATCTGTTCTTATGTGTTTTAATCAAATCAACTATATGCACTGAGCTTGTCTGATGCTTTAATCAAACTGTTTGATTAAATAATTAAGACACACAAATGACTAGAGGGAGTCCGACCGCAATTGATTTGATTGTACCGGGCCGGGCTCAGACTTGCTGCGCTTTGTTCAAAAGAAAAAAAACAGCAAGTGACTGTGACCCGTTGTCTCTCTCTCCTCCCTGCTGCAGCGACCACCACACATCAACAGTGTGTATAGCGCTGTCCGTGTCGCTGAAGCTGCAACATAATTACAGACATTTCTGAATGAAAAGTTATGTTACCGAAATCCCTAATTTGTTTAGGAAAAACATTCTCTATTCCCTAAACCCTTGCTCTTTCTACGTGACATGTATACTTCGCATGCACGTGACCAATAGGGCCTGACCTATAGCATAGCATAGCATAATCACATCAATAAATTGGTTATAACAAACTCTGAACACCATAATACATGGATGCAGAGGACATGACAAATACATTTGAAATGGGGGAATGTTTACTGGTTGTGCAGGAGGTAAAGGGGAAGTCAGATGTGTGGAATAAATTTGACTTTCATATTTTGTTGTTACAGCCTGAATTTTTAAAATTGATTAAATTGCGAAAGAGAAAATTGTCACTGGCCTCCACACAATACCCCATAATGTCGAAGTGGAATTATGTTTTACATTTTATTAAACAAATTAATAAGAAATGTAAAGCTGAAATGTCTTGAGTCAATAAGTATTCAACCCCTTTGTTATGGCCAGCCTAAATAAGTTCAGGAGTAAAAATGTGCTTAACAACTCACATAATAAGTTGCTTGCGCAATAATAGTATTTTAACATGATTTCGGAATGACTACCTCATATCTGTACACCACACATAGATAATACATTTTATCTGCCTTCAGCTATATCTTTCAACTGCAACATTTCAACAAGTTTGTCACCTAGCCAGCGCCAGCGAGGAGCTTACCTTGGATCTCACGTGGCAAGAGGGTTTTCCTCTAAAACACCTAGAAGTAGTAATGCCAAGCCCTCTGTAGCCAATAAAGTGTCTGTGTGGTCCCTCTGGGACAAGATTGGCTAACTGTTTTTTTATGTCTGTTTTCAGGGGCAAGACGTTCTCCCGCTGAGGCTGGTCCACACGCGCACTCTGACCCCTAGACACGCCCAATCGCGCCACACCAAGAATCGACGCCACATTGGACAGGATCACAGGCCCCACCCCGCCCCTAAAGCCCCGCCCAGCGCGTGTCCATCCTGTGTCTTTTTAAAATAAAGTTGGCTCCTCTTTGAATAAAGTTGTCTCTTCTTAGGGAAATCCAGGCTTAAAAGAATAAAAAGGGCATTCCTTGCTTTGCATAGTTGAAAGAGAATTATTAGTCCTATATAAATATATATATAAAAAAATGAAATGTTTTGATACGATATCTTTTACTCCATTTGGTACTCTCTTGCCTTGCTGACTCGCTCTCTCGCTCCCTGGTGGTGTCCATAACATCAGAACCCCTCCTCTCTCCCTCCCTCCCTGGTGGTGTCCATAACTTCAGAATTCCTCCTCTCTCCCTCCCTCCCTGGTGGTGTCCATAACATCAGAACCCCTCATCTCTCCCTCCCTCCCTGGTGGTGTCCATAACATCAGAACCCCTCCTCTCTCCCTCCCTCCCTGGTGGTGTCCATAACATCAGAACCCCTCCTCTCTCCCTCCCTGGTGGTGTCCATAACATCAGAACCCCTCCTCTCTCCCTCCCTCCCTGGTGGTGTCCATAACTTCAGAACCCCTCCTCTCCTCTCTCTCCCGCCCTCCTTGGTGGTGTCCATAACTTCAGAACCCCTCCTCTCCTTCTCTCTCCTTCCCTCCCTGGTGATGTCCATAACTTCAGAACCCCTCCTCTCTCTCTCCCTCCCTCCCCGGTGGTGTCCATAACTTCAGAACCCCTCCTCTCTCTCTTCCTCCATCCCTGGTGGTGTCCATAACTTCAGAACTCCTCCTCCCTCCCTGGTGGTGTCCATAACTTCAGAACTCCTCCTCCTCTCCTCTGTCTTTCTCCTTCCTCCTCTATATGCTTCCATATTGTCTGTACCATTGTCATTGGAAAAATAAACCAATCTTATAAAAAGCATTATTTTCTGTGTTGTGGTTTCACAGACCTTAATCTCAGATTAACGTTACTTTATTTGGCTGATTGTACACAAGGTTCAACGGAAATGTGATTTCCACATCCCAACTTCTCCAAAAGACAAACGTACACATACAGGTTGGAGAAAGCGGCTGCCATACTACGACGCAGTTGTGGGGGTTAAGTGCCTTGTTCAAGGTCACAATGGCAGGCGACGGCATCTAGGATTTGATACCAGCAACCCTCCCGTTGCCAGATCACTTCCCGCACGATTTTTCCCGTCAGACCCGGAATTCGACCTGGCAACCCTCCGGTTGCTCGCTCCTCTAACCTCTAGGCCAGGGCTGCCCAACCCTCTTCCTGGAGATCTACCGTCCTGTGGGTTTTCAGTCCAACCCTAATTTAACACACCTGATTCTACTTATTAGATGCTCAACAATACCTTAACTAGCTGAATCAGATATGCTAAATTAGGGTTGGACTGAAAACCTACAGGACAGTAGATCTCCAGGAAGAGGGTTGAGCAGTCCTGCACTAGGCTACCTGCCAATACCTGCCATGTCCGATTCACAATTCCTTAGAACTCCAGACAGAGAATAGATGTTGGAGTGGAGTAATACCGAGGAGAGTATTTGGAGAGGCCTGCCTTACAGTAGGTACAGTAGAAATATGTCAACACATCAGTAGATCTGTTTGCTTGTGCTCTTGCCAACTGTCATGCCAAACGTCTTACATAGAATCTAATGTCATCAACCATAGTTGTCATTCGTGGGAAACGACATGTTTACTGTTGCATTGTCTTTGGTTTCATTTTAGCTTCTCTGTGAAAACAGCTGTTTGATCTAGATTCAATTCCTCAGAACTCCAGTCCTCACTAACTCAATCAGTGTCAATGTTTCTGTGAGTGAACAATAAACACACTGCCACTATTTCCAGTCGAACAGGTTTAGGACCAACACTACGCTTACTACCAGGGTAATATTGCACAACTCAATGCTAATAAAAACAATGTTCCATGCCTTTATTTTGGTATATATATTTTTTTGTCATTTAGCAGACGCTCTTATCCAGAGCAACTAACAGGAGCAATTAGGCTTAAGTGCCTTGCTCAAGGGTACATTGATAGATTTTTCACCAAGTCGGCTCAGGGATTAGAACCAGCAACCTTTCGGTTACTGGCACAACGCTCTTAACCACTAAGCTACCTGCCGCCCCATGTTTTGAAAAGAGAACTGGAAGGCATTGATGATACAGAGTCAAGAACAATGTGTTGAACATATTTATTTTATAGATAAACATCTCTGAGAAAGAATGCATCGGAATAACAACACCAAAACTACTTAACACCGTACACAACACCATTAGTTACGATGAATAGAAAACATGATAGCTAGGTCCAGCCGGCCTGACAGCTAGGTCCTGCCAGACAGAAAGCTAGGTCCGGCCAGATAGGTAGGTCCGGCAGGCCAGCCAGATATCTAGGTCTGGCCGGCCAGATAGCTACAGTGCCTTCGGAAAGTATTCAGACCCCTTGACTTTTTCCACATTTTGTTACATTACAGGCTTATTCTAAAATAGATTAAATAACTAAAAATCCTCAGCAATCTACAGACAATACCCCATAATGACAAAGCAAAAACAGTTTTTTGAAAAACTAATTTTTAAGTACCTTATTTACATAATATTCAGACCCTTTGCTATGAGACTTGAAATTGAGCTCAGGTGCATTGGAGCCCACCTGTGGTAAATTCACTTGATTGGATATGATTTGGAAAGGCACACACATCTCTGCAGCACTCTACCAATCAGGCCTTTATGGTAGAGTGGCCAGACGGCAGCCACTCTTCAGCAAAAGGCATATGACGGCCCGCTTGGAGTTAGCCAAAAAGGCACCTAAAGACTCTCAGACCATGAGAAACAAGATTCTCTGGTCTGATGAAACCAAGATTGCCCTGAATGCCAAGCGTCACGTCTGGAGGAAACCTGGCACCATCCCTACGGTGAAGCATGGTGGTGGCCGCATCATGCTGTGGGGATGTTTTTCAATAGCAGGGACTGGGAGACTAGTCAGCATCGAGGCAAAGATGAATGGAGCAAAGTACAGAGAGATCCTTGATGAAAACCTGCTCCAGAGCGCTCAGGAACTCAGACTGGGGTGAAAGTTCAACCTTCCAACAGGACAACGACCCTAAGCACACAGCCAAGAAAATGCAGGAGGGGCTTCGGGACAAGTCTCAAAATGTCTTTTTGAGTGGCCCAGCCAGAGCTGGGACTTGAACCTGATCGAACATCTCTGGAGAGATCTGACAATAGCTGTGCAGCAACGCTCCCCATCCAACCTGACAGAGCTTGAGAGCATCTGCAGAGAAGAACTGGAGAAACTCCCCAAATATAAGTGTGCCAAGCTTGTAGCGTCATACCCAAGAAGACTTGATGCTGTAATCACTGCCAATGGTGCTTTAGCAAAGTACTGAGTAAAGGGTCTGAATACTTATGTAAATTCGATATTTCTGGGGAAAAGGTAAATGGGTCTGAAAACTTTCTGAAGGCACTGTATGTCCGGCTGGCAAGACAGCTAGGTCCGGCCGGAGGAGGAGGAGGAAGAAGGTTTATCCTCCTCAGTTGGTGGCTGCTTCGGTTGTTGGTGTCTCAGCCTTAGCTACATTTATAGGGGCCTCCTCTGTCTTCGTAGGGAGGCTCTCTTGAGTTGTCGGGTCTTCCTTCTTTGTGTGGGCCTCTTGGGTTGGAGGGAGACTTTTCTAAGTCGCCGGGGCTTCTGTCTTTTTGGGGACCTCCTTTCCATCAACCTCATCCTTTTTCAAGCCCTTCTTTTCAAGCCCGACTGATGTGGAGTCAGGAAAGAGGAAGAAGATCTCAGTCTAAAGGTTCTGTAGGATATTTTTCAGTTGAGGAATTGAAGTAGCCTTGTGGAACCGTCCTGATTGCTACGCTCACCACTCTGTTTCTGTTTAAAACAGAATGTGAGCTATTGCGCGATCAGGACGGTTCCACCAGACTATAATTGAAGAAGACATATAATTTGAATTGGAAATGTATAGTATATTGGCCATGTTCAAATCAAATTGCACATCCTGCTTGATTCATATATTTGCATGAATTGAATGGGAATAGACACCACCTCTGCAACACATCAACATAACATTGGGATCAAATGAATCAATGTCTTATAATCACAATCACAATACCATCAGATCCATCTACCACGTTTTTCTTTTTTTTTTTTTTTTTTTTCTTGGGGTAGATCAGCTTTAACATGTTAATAACATTGTATTTTTTGACAAATTAATTACAAATGAAAAGCTGAAATGTCTTGAGTCAATAAGTATTCAACCCCTTTGTTATGGCAAGCCTAAATAAGTTCTGGAGTAAAAATGAGCTTAACAAGTCACATAATAAATTGCATGGACTCACTCTGTGTGCAATAATAGTCTTTAACATGATTTTTGAACGACTATCTTATCTCTGTACCCCACACATACAATTATATTTAAGGTCCCTCAGTCGAGCAGTGAATTTCAAACACAGATTCAACCACAAAGACCAGGGAGGTTTTCCGATGCCTTGCAAAGAAGGGCACCTATTGGTAGATGGCTAAAAATAGACAAAGCAGACATTGAATATACCTTTGTGCATGCTGAAGTTATTAATTACGCTTTGGATGGTGTATCAATACAATCAGTCACTACAAAGATACAGACGTCCTTCCTAACTCAGTTGCCAGAGAGGAAGGAAACCGGTCAGAGATTTCACCATGAGATCAATGGTGACTTTAAAACAGTTACAGAGTTTAATGGCTGTGATAGGAGAAAACTGAGGATGGATCAACAACATTGTAGTTACTCCACAATACTAACCTAATTGACAGAGTGAAAAGAAGGAAGCCTGTACAGAATAACAATATTCCAAAACATGCATCCTGTTTGCAACAAGGCACTAAAGGAATACTGCAAAAAATGTGGCAAAGCAATCAACTTTTTGTCCTGAATACAAAGAAGTGTTATGTTTGGGGCAAGTCCAATACAACACATTACTGAGTACCACTCTCCATATTTTCAAGCATAATGGTGGCTGCATCATGTCATGGGTATGCTTTATTCGTTAAGGACTGGGGAGTTTTTCAGGATGAAAAATAAACGGAATGGCAAAATCCTAGCGGAAAACCTGGTTCAGTCTGCTTTCCACCACACACTGGGAGATGGATTCACCTTTCAGCAGGACAATAACCTAAAACACAAGGCCAAATCTACACTGGAGTTCTTTCCAAGAAGACGTGAATGTTCCTGAGTGACCGAGTTACAGTTTTGACTTAAATCTACTTGAAAATCTATGGCAAGATCTGAAAATGATTGTCTCGCAATGATTAACAACCAGTTTGACATAGTTTGAAGAATTTTGAACATAATCATTGACAAATGTTGCACAATCCAGGTGTGGAAAGCTCTTAGAGACTTACCCAGAAAGACTCACAACTGTAATAGCTGCCAAAGGTGATTCTAACATGTATTGACTCAGGGGTGTGAATACTTATGTAAATCTATATTTCATTTTCAATAAATTAGCAAAAATGTCTATTTACATGTTTTCACTTTGGCATTATGGGGTATTGTGTGTAGATGGGTGAGAAAATTCAGGCTGTAACACAACAAAATGTGGAATAAGTCGAGGGGTATCAAATCAAAACAAATGTTATTGGCCGCATACACATATTTAGAAGATGTTATTGCGGGTGTAGCAAAATGCTGGTTTTCCTAGCTCCAGCAGTGCAGTAATATCTAACAATTTACAACAATACACACAGATCTAAAAGTATCCATACCATAGCAGCTGCTATGGATTTGCCTTTTACTTGAGAGATCTGCCCTCTATGCCAGGTCTCCCTTGAAAAAACCATGTTATTGTTAACCTGGTAAAATAAGCTAAAGGTTGTGTGCACTCTCACTAGATAGAATTGTGTGGTTCAGTGGAGGATTTTCAAAAGAAAATACACATATACATCAGCAATTCTCAATCAGATTAGATACAGAGCTAATTTAATTCATAAATGTAGGCACTAATTATTGTAAATATTACAATTCTTTAGGTCCTCCATTCCCAAACCTGTAGCCCCCTGTCTCCAGCAGGAAATACCAGGAAAAAGGGTTGGCTTATGGTACAACTTCCTTTTGAGGAAATGTAAGATAACTCAAGGTCATATTTAGATTTAGAGTTACTGACATTAATAGAAGCATATACAGGCAATCAATCAAATGTATTTTATAAAGCCCCTTTTACATCAGCAGTTGTCACAAAGTGCTTACACAGATACCCAGATTAAAACCCCAAAAAGCAAGCAATGCAGATGTCGAAGCTCAGTGGCTAGGAAAAACTCCCTAGAAAGGCAGGAACCTAGGACGAAACCTAGAGAGGAGCCAGGCTCTGAGGGGTGGCCAGTCCTCTTCTGGCTGTGCCGGTGGAGATTAAGACGTTTAAGTGTTCATAGATGACCAGCAGGGTCGAATAATAATTATAGTGGTTATACAGGGTGCAATAGTTCAGCACCTCAGGAGTAAATGCCAGTTAGCTTTTCAAAGCCGAGCATTAGCAGGTCCGGTAGAGAGAGACAGGTTCAAACAGCAGGTCTGGGTCAAGGTTCCATAGCCGCAGATAGAAACAGCAGAGACTGGATCAGCAGCACAACCAGGTGGACTGGGGACAGGGACAGCTAGGAGTCGTCAGGCCAGGTAGTCCTGAGGCCTGGTCCTAGGGCTCAGGTCCTGCATCTTTTATTTAACTTGAGTGTACACTAAGCCCTAGAGGTTTTGTAACTTCACATGATTTAGCCTACTTGTCAATCCAGATCTGAATGTTTGATATCCTTTTTACTGTATGCTGTTCATAGTAATGTTTTCCAAAGCTAATCACTGAATGTCCTACCACAAGGATGTGGTCAGGTTGACACACTTCTGAGTCACTATAACCATTGGCGATTTTAGCATGTCAATCTTTTTTGGGGAGAAATATTGTGGGATGCATGCCAGCAAAGCTACTACACAACACAACACTAAACAATACATTAATTGCACTATAACGGTGACAAACGGTGCCCACAAACTGTTAGGGCCTATATAAAGCTGTCCCAACAGCAGAGTCCCAACAGCAGTCCTAACATCTTACCAGTGCTACACCTGGCTATCAGCGGAGCCTTGTCTGTCAGTGAAACAGTTCATTCAGCCTCATTTACTGCCTTTAAAAAAACATAGCTAATATGGCTGTTCCTCAGGGAGCTCCGCTCCGGGTGGAAGCAAGCAGGGGTGTAGTCTTGTTTCACAATCTGGGTTTTGGTCATCGGTAGTTGACATAGTCGGTTCAACATTTAGTTGGAAGGTGTGCTTTGTTAAAAAGAAAAAAGACAGCAAGTGACTGTGTGACTGTGACCCGTTGTCTCGGTCTCCTCCCTGCTGCAGCGACCACCACACATCAACAGTGTGTATAGCGCTGTCCGTGTCGCTGAAGCTGCAACATAATTACAGACATTTCTGAATGAAAAGTTATGTTACCGAAATCCCTCATTTGTTTAGGAAAAACATTCCCTATTCCCTAAACCCTTGCTCTTTTTACGTGACATGTATACTTCGCATGCACGTGACCAATAGGGCCTGACTGTCACAACTTCACAATCATCACCACAGAATCACCCACCCGAAATATGGAGTCAGCGGGAGAAGAGCGCATGCCTGGAGTCGTGGCATGGGTCTAGGAGCATTCCACGATGCTGTCCTGCTTGGGGGAAGCGATGGATCGGGTTCTTCAGGTCGTCCAACACCTGGAGAGGAGAGAGATCTGTCGAGACCAGCTGGCCAACCGGATCCAGCCACCTACACCCCAGCACCCGGAGGGATCCAGATATCCCAACCACGGGCGTTTGATGGGACGACGGCGCTGTGCCAGGGATTCCTCCTCCAATTGGAGCTTTACTTCGCCAACATCAGGCCGGAACCATCGGAGCGGGAGAAGGTGTCCATCCTCGTTTCCTGCTTCTGTGGGAAAGCCCTGGAGTGGGCCAACGCGGTGTGGAACGAGGGAGGAGCCGCGTTGGAGGACTACAGGGAGTTCACTCGCCTCTTTCGGGCGGTCTTCGATCACCCCCCGAGGGTAGAGAGGCGGGTGAGCGACTGGCCCATCTGAGGCAGGGGACGAGGACCGCACAGGACTTTGCGTTGGAGTTTCCGACGCTGGCAGTGTGGTCCCGGTGGAACGAGCGGGCCCTGATCGACCATTTCCGGTGTCATCTGTGGGAGGACGTCCGACGGGAGATAGCCTGCCAAGACATCATGTTGTCCTTCAACAAACTGGTGGACATGGCCATTCGTTTGGACAACCTGCTGGCAGCCAGAGGACGTCCTGGTAGGGGTCTTCCCGTTTCCACCCCGGATGACTCGGTGGCACGAAGGGACAATACACCACACGTCGTAGTCAACGTTCTTTTGGGCAGGGAGGCGGCAGGCAGGGCACTCACGCATCACCCCAGGTATCGAACACCCACACTTGTTCAGAGCCCTCTGATGCGCACTGTACCCTACCTAACCACTTTCCCGATCTCATGGTAGGTCCCCAGTGTAAGGCGCTAGTCGATTCAGGCGCAGCTGGGAACATTATGGACAGGGCTTTCGCACACCGTCAAGGCATAACATTGGTTCCCCCATCCATTCCACTCCCCATCAGAGCACTCGATAGTCGACCAATAGGGTCCGGATTTGTTACGGAAGTCACGATACCAGTCACCATGATCACCCAGGAGACTCATTTTGAGCAGGTTATTTTTTCGATTATTGAATCTTTCCCTGTGGTATTAGGTATCCCATGGCTAGCACTCCACAACCCCACCTTCTAATGGCCGCAGAGGGCTCTCAAGGGGTGGTCGCAAGAGTGTCAGGGTAGGTGTCTAGATGTTTCCGTTGGTGCAACCACGGTGGAAAGTCCAGACAGTACCTCCACCGTGCGCATTCCCCCTGAATACCTCGATCTGGCACAAGGTGGTCTACATCGATTACATCCTGGTGTATTCCGCTACGCGCGCCGAGCATGTGTCCCTGGTTCGCAAGGTGCTGGCCCGACTGTTGGAAAATGACCTTTATACTAAGGCAGAGAAGTGTATGTTTTTCCAGCAGTCCGACTCCTTCCTTGGATACCGCATTTCCACCTCAGGTGTGGAGATGGAGGGAGATCGCATTTCAGCCATGCTTAATTGGCCGACTCCAACCACGGTTAAGGAGGTGCAGCGCTTCCTTGGCTTTGCCAACTACTATCTGAGGTTTATCTGGGGCTTTGGCAAGGTCGCAGCTCCCATTACCTCCCTGTTGACAGGTGGGCCGTCCCGGCTCCGCTGGTCTGCTGAGGCTGACCTGGCCTTCAGCAAACTGCGGGGTCTGTTCACCTCAGCCCCAGTACTGGCCCACCCTGATTCATTACTACCGTTCGTAGTGCAGGTGGATGCGTACAAGGTTGGTATAGGAGCTGTCCCGTCTCAACGCTCGGGTACGCCACCCAAGCTCCGCCCCTGTGCCTTCTTCTCAAGGAAGCTCAGCCCAGTGGAGCAGAACTACGACGTTGGTGATCGGGAGCTGTTGGCTGTTATCCAAGCCTTGACCGCATGGAGGCATTTGCTCGAAGGGGCGAAACACCCTTTCCTCGTCTGGACGGACCACCGTAACCTGGAGTACATCCGGGCAGCGAGGAGGCTGAAACCTCGCCAGGCCAGGTGGGCCCTATTCTTCACCCGGTTTGATTTTACACTATCATACATTTTGGGTACGAAGAACGTGAAGGCAGATGCACTGTCCCGGCTGTATGACACAGAGGAGAGGCCCAGAAACAACACCCCCATACTCCCGGCCTCCAGCATTGTGGCGCCGGTAGTATGGGCGATGGATGCGGATATAGACCAGGCATTACGCACAGGCCATTTCCATGTCAGTGTCCAGCTGGGCTGCGGTACGTGCCTGCTCTTATCCGTGATCGTCTGATCTTCTGGGCACACACGTCACCCTCCTCTGGTCACCCAGGTATCGGCCGTACAGTGCGCTGCTTGAGCGGAAAGTACTGGTGGCCTACCTTGGCTAAGGACGTGAGGGTGTATGTCTCCTCCTGCTTGGTGTGAGCCCAGAGTAAGGCACCTAGGCACCTCCCAACGGGTAAGCTACAACCATTACCAGTTCCACAACGACCATGGTCTCATCTTAGTATTGATTTTCTGACTGATCTTCCCCTCTCCCAAGGTAACACCACCATCCTGGTCGTTGTGGTCCACTTCTCCAAGTCCTGCCGCCTCCTTCCTCTGCCCGGTCTCCCCACAGCCCTGCAGACTGCAGAGGCCCTGTTTACTCACGTCTTCCGGCACTACGGGGTGCCAGAAGATATCGTGTCCGACCGAGGTCCCCAGTTCACGTCCAAGGTTTGGAAGGCGTTCATGGAACGTCTGGGGGTCTCGGTAAGCCTGACCTCTGTGTTCCACCCCGAGTCAAATGGGCAGGTGGAACGAGTAAATCAGCATGTGGGTAGGTTCCTGCAGTCCTACTGCCAGGACTGGTCGGAGGAGTGGTCGGTGTTCTTGCCATGGGCAGAATATGCCCAGAACTCTCTCCGCCACTCCTCTACTAACCTAACGCCATTCCAATGTGTTTTAGGTTACCAACCGGTTCTGGCAACGTGGCACCAGAGCCAGACCAAGGCTCCTGCGCTGGATGATTGGTTTTGGCGCGCGGAGGAGACATGGGACGCTGCCCACGTTCACCTCCAGCGTGCTGTGCGTTGTCAGAAGGCCAATGCTGACCGTCACCGCAGTGAGGCCTCGGTTTTCGTACCGGGGGATCGGGTCTGGCTCTCGACCCGGAAACTGCCCCTCCGCCTGCCCTGCCGGAAGCTGAGCCCGCGTGGGGCCTTTCAAAGTCCTGAGGAGAATCAACGAGGTTACGTATAGGTTGTTACTTCCCCCTGATTACCGTATTAACCCCTTGTTTCATAAGTTATGGAGCAAGCGCTGCATCCATATTAGGCCTGTGTGTACCAAACAGGTGCTGTTAGACTATAAAATATTTTTTATGACCGTTAGGAACAATGTAAACAACACTAAATAAATAATAAATATTACCAGAGAGGCTGGTCTTAACGGGAAAAAAAAGTGTAAAGCCTTTATTACAGCATAGCAAAGATTAAAAACAGCCGAATTTGTGAAATTGTTGCATGAGGCTTGGTGCTCATGGTATCAGTAGCCATTAAACAAACACTCAAACAGGCAACCAAAGCAGCATCTGTCTAATTTCTGTAGCTATATATGGATGATTTATAAAGCCAGGCACATTTAACAGTTAGGCTATTGATTATGGATCAGTCCACTTAGGCGCAAATCAGACAGGTGTCTTGTACACCATGATTTTTTAACACATTTGTTTTGCTACTGCTCGACTATAGAAATCTCAGTCGACCAACAGCCTATCGACCAAACAATCGACCAGTCGACTAAATTTAACACACCTGATTCTACTTATTAGATGCTCAACAATACCTTAACTAGCTGATTCAGATATGCTAAATTAGGGTTGGACTGAAAACCTACAGGACAGTAGATCTCCGGGAAGAGGGTTGAGCAGTCCTGCACTAGGCTACCTGCCAATACCTGCCATGTCCTATTCACAATTCCTTAGAACTCCAGACCTCGTTTCCTTAGATCATTGTCAGCCATGAGTTTCTTTTCCAAGGGTAGCTACATCTCCATTGACAGCACATTATCTTGAGATAACAAAAAGTTGAATTTGACCTGTTACTAGGGAACATGACTGATGTGGAGATTATATGAGAGTATTCAGTCCTATATAGTTCCATTCATTACAAGTTGGCACAACTGGCACCACTGAGTGATTGGGGATGATTATGGATACATTGTCAACATCCTTTCTCAAGAATGTTATCGATAGCTGTCAAACTGGTGGGGAGAATAGATGTTGGAGTGGAGTAATACCGAGGAGAGTATTTGGAGAGACCTGCCTTACAGGTAGGTACAGTAGAAACGTGTCAACACATCAGTATATCTGTTTGCTTGTGCTCTTGCCAACTGTCATGCCAAACGTCTTACATAGAATCTAATTTTACATGTCATCAACCATAGTTGTCATTCTTGGGAGACGACATGTTTACTGTTGCATTGTCTTTGGTTTCATTTTAGCTTCTCTGTGAAAACAGCTGTTTGATCTAGATTCAATTCCTCAGAACTCCAGACAGAGAATAGATGTTGGAGTGGAGTAATACCGAGGAGAGTATTTGGAGAGACCTGCCTTACAGGTAGGTACAGTAGAAATATGTCAACACATCAGTATATCTGTTTGATTGTGCTCTTGCCAACTGTCATGCCAAACGTCTTACATAGAATCTAATGTCATCAACCATAGTTGTCATTCGTGGGAGACGACATGTTTACTGTTGCATTGTCTTTGGTTTCATTTTAGCTTCTCTGTGAAAACAGCTGTTTGATCTAGATTCTGTAGTATCTGAACATTTATAGCTTTGGCTGAGGTTTTCATATTGTTGGTTAAATGAACTTTGCTCTGCTGTGCTGAAACATCTGGAAAGTATTACTATAGGGGCCCCCTAAGACAGTGGACATTGGGATATGTGGAGGCCAGGGATTGGTCTATTCAAAACACGCCATTTTGTGTTACATAGGATATATACCATGTTTGAACAAAGGGACGAGGAGAGTGATCATATTTGAGATTGGGTTTGTTGCTCTCCAGATTCTGCAGAAGTCTGTAAAGTGATGCTGAAATCTTTTGATATAATAAACCTTTATAATCAAAGTACAGTGTCAGCGGATTCCTTGTCAACACAGCATCTCAGCATCATTGTTCGGCCACCACAATTCAATTCCTCAGAACTCCGGTCGTCACTTCCTCAATCAGTGTCAATGTTTCTGTGAGTGAACAATAAACACACTGCCACTATTTACAGTCCAACAGGTTTAGGACCAACACTATGCTTACTACCAGGGTAATATTGCACAACTCAATGCTAATAAAAACAATATTCAATGTCTTGAAAAGAGTCAAGAACAATGTGTTGAACATATTTATTTTGTCATGGGAGGTTGTGGAGTCAGGAAAGAGGAAGAAGATCTCAGTCTAAAGGTTCTGTAGGATATTTTTCAGTTGAGGAATTGAAGTAGCCTTGTGGAACCATCCTGATTGCTACGCTCACCATTCTGTTTCTGTTTAAAACAGAATGTGAGCTATTGCGCGATCAGGGCAGTTCCACCAGACTATAATTGAAGATACATCATTTTAAATGAAAATGTATAGTATATTTGCCATGTTAAAATCAAATTGCACATCCTACTTGATTCATATATTTGAATTGAATGGGAATAGACACCACGTCTGCAACACATCAACATAATAGTAGGGTCAGATTAATCAATGTCTTATAATCACAATCACAATACCATCAGATCCATCTACCACATTTTTTTTTCTTTTTTTTTTCTTGGGGTAGATCAGTTTTAACATGTTAATAACATTGTATTTTTTGACAAATTAATTACAAATGAAAAGCTGAAATGTCTTGAGTCAATAAGTATTCAACCCCTTTGTTATGGTAAGCCTAAATAAGTTCTGAGGTAAAAATGTGCTTAACAAGTCACATAATAAATTGCATGGACTCACTCTGTGTGCAATAATAGTCTTTAACATGATTTTTTAATGACTACCTCATCTCTGTACTCCACACATACAATTATATTTAAGGTCCCTCAGTCGAGCAGTGAATTTCAAACACAGATTCAACCACAAAGACCAAGGAGGATTTCCGATGCCTCGCAAAGAAGGGCACCTATTGGTAGATGGCTAAAAATAGACAAAGCAGACATTGAATATCCCTTTGTGCATGGTGAAGTTATTAATTACGCTTTGGGTGGTGTATCAATACAACCAGTCACTACAAAGATACAAGCATCCTTCCTAACTCAGTTGCCAGAGAGGAAGGAAACCGCTCAGGGATTTCACCATGGTGACTTTAAAACAGTTACAGAGTTTAATGGCTGTGATAGGAGAAAACTGAGGATGGATCAACAACATTGTAGTTACTCCACAATACTAACCTAATTGACAGAGTGAAAAGAAGGAAGCCTGTACAGAATAAAAAATTTGTGCAACAAGGCACTAAAGTAATACTGCAAAGAATGTGGCAAAGCAATCAACTTTATGTCCTGAATACAAAGAAGTGTTATGTTTGGGGCTAGTCCAATACAACACATTACTGAGTACCACTCTCCATATTTTCAAGCATAATGGTGGCTGCATCATGTCATGGGTATGCTTTAATCGTTAAGGACTGGGGAGTTTTTCAGGATGAAAAATAAACGGAATGGCAAAATCCTAGCGGAAAACCTGGTTCAGTCTGCTTTCCACCAGACACTGGGAGATGGATTCACCTTTCAGCAGGACAATAACCTAAAACACAAGGCCATATCTACACTGGAGTTGCTTTCCAAGAAGACGTGAATGTTCCTGAGTGACCGAGTTACAGTTTTGACTTAAATCTACTTTAAAATCTATTGCAAGACCTGAAAATGATTGTCTCGCAATGATTATCAACCAGTTTGACAGAGCTTGAAGAATGTTGAAAATAAAAATTGGCAAATGTTGCACAATCCAGGTGTGGAAAGCTCTTAGAGACATACCCAGAAAGACTCACAACTGTAATCGCTGGCAAAGGTGATTCTAACATGTATTGACTCAGGGGTGTGAATACTTATGTAAATTCAGGGGTGTGAGTACTTATGTAAATCTGTATTTCATTTTCAATAAATTAGCAAAAATGTCTATATAAATTTTTTCACTTGAAATTATGGTGTATTGTGTGTAGATGGGTGAGAAAATTCAGGCTGTAACACAACAAAATGTGGAATAAGTCGAGAGGTATCAAATCAAAACAAATGTTATTGGCCGCATACACATATTTAGAAGATGTTATTGCGGGTGTAGCAAAATGCTGGTTTTCCTAGCTCCAGCAGTGCAGTAATATCTAACAATTTACAAAAATACACACAGATCTAAAAGTATCCATACCATAGCAGCTGCTATGGATTTGCCTTTTACTTGAGAGCTCTGCCCTCTATGCCAGGTCTCCCTTGAAAAAACGATGTTATTGTTAACCTGGTAAAATAAACTAAAGGTTGTGTGCACTCTCACTAGATAGAATTGTGTGGTTCAGTGGCAGATTTTCAAAAGAAAATACACATATTGGCCAGGTCGCAGTTGTAAATGAGAACTTGTTCTCAACTGGCTTACCTGGTTAAATAAAGGTGATTTATTTTTATTTTTTATATATATACATCAGTAATTCTCAATCAGATTAGATACACAGCTAATTTCAATCATAAATGTAGGCACTAATTATTGTAAATATTACAATTCTTTAGGTCCTCCATTCCCAAACCTGTAGCCCCCTGTCTCCAGCAGGAAATACCAGGAAAAAGTGTTGGCTTAAGGTACAACTTCCTTTTGAGGAAATGTAAGATAACTCAAGGTCATATTTAGATTTAGAGTTACTGACATGAATAGAAGCATATACAGGCAATCAATCAAATGTATTTTATAAAGCCCCTTTTACATCAGCAGTTGTCACAAAGTGCTTATACAGATACCCAGTTTAAAACCCCAAAAAGCAAGCAATGCAGATGTCGAAGCACAGTGGCTAGGAAAAACTCCCTAGAAAGGCAGGAACCTAGGACGAAACCTAGAGAGGAGCCAGGCTCCGAGGGGTGGCCAGTCCTCTTCTGGCTGTGCCGGTGTAGATTAAAACGTTTAAACGTTCATAGTTGACCAGCATGGTTGAATAATAATTATAGTGGTTATACAGGGTGCAATAGTTCAGCACCTCAGGAGTAAATGCCAGTTAGCTTTTCAAAGCCGAGCATTAGCAGGTCCGGTAGAGAGAGACAGGTTCAAACAGCAGGTCTGGGTCAAGGTTCCATAGCCGCAGATAGAAACAGCAGAGACTGGATCAGCAGCACAACCAGGTGGACTGGGGACAGGGACAGCTAGGAGTCGTCAGGCCAGGTAGTCCTGAGGCCTGGTCCTAGGGCTCAGGTCCTGCATCTTTTATTTAACTTGAGTGTACACTAAGCCCTAGAGGTTTTGTAACTTCACATGATATAGCCTACTTTTCAATCCAGATCTGAATGTTTGATATCCTTTTTACTGTATGCTGTTCATAGTAATGTTTTCCAAAGCTAATCACTGAATGTCCTACCACAAGGATGTGGTCAGGTTGACACACTTCTGAGTCACTATAACCATTGGCGATTTTAGCATGTAAATCTTTTTTGGGGAGAAATATTGTGGGATGCATGCCAGCAAAGCTACTACACAACACAACACTAAACAATACATTAATTGCACTATAACGGTGACAAATGGTGCCCACAAACTGTTAGGGCCTATATAAAGCTGTCCCAACAGCAGAGTCCCAACAGCAGTCCCAACACCTTACCACTGCTACACCTGGCTATCAGCGGAGCCTTGTCTGGCAGCGAAACAGTTCATTCAGCCCCATTTACTGCCTTTAAAAAAACATGGCTAATATGGCTGTTCCTCAGGGAGCTCCGCTCCGGGTGGAAGCAAGCAGGGGTGTAGTCTTGTTTCACAATCTGGGTTTTGGTCATCGGTAGTTGACATAGTCGGTTCAACATTTAGTTGGAAGGTGTGCTTTGTTAAAAAGAAAAAAAACAGCAAGTGACTGTGACCCGTTGTCTCGGTCTCCTCCCTGCTGCAGCGACCACCACACATCAACAGTGTGTATAGCGCTGTCCGTGTCGCTGAAGCTGCAACATAATTACAGACATTTCTGAATGAAAAGTTATGTTACCGAAATCCCTAATTTGTTTAGGAAAAACATTCTCTATTCCCTAAACCCTTGCTCTTTTTATGTGACATGTATACTTCGCATGCACGTGACCAATAGGGCCTGACTGTCACAACTTCACAATCATCACCACAGAATCACCCACCCGAAATATGGAGTCAGCGGGAGAAGAGCGCATGCCTGGAGTCGTGGCACGGGTCTAGGAGCATTCCACGATGCTGTCCTGCTTGGGGGAAGCGATGGATCGGGTTCTTCAGGTCGTCCAACACCTGGAGAGGAGAGAGATCTGTCGAGACCAGCTGGCCAACCGGATCCAGCCACCTACACCCCAGCACCCGGAGGGATCCAGATATCCCAACCACGGGCGTTTGATGGGACGACGGCGCTGTGCCAGGGATTCCTCCTCCAATTGGAGCTTTACTTCGCCAGCATCAGGCCGGAACCATCGGAGCGAGAGAAGGTGTCCATCCTCGTTTCCTGCCTCTGTGGGAAAGCCCTAGAGTGGGCCAACGCGGTGTGGAACGAGGGAGGAGCCGCGTTGGAGGACTACAGGGAGTTCGCTCGCCTCTTTCGGGCGGTCTTCGATCACCCCCCGAGGGTAGAGAGGCGGGTGAGCGACTGGCCCATCTGAGGCAGGGGACGAGGACCGCGCAGAACTTTGCGTTGGAGTTTCCGACGCTGGCAGTGGGGTTCCGGTGGAACGAGCGGGCCCTGATCGACCATTTCCGGTGTCATCTGTGGGAGGACGTCCGACAGGAGCTAGCCTGCCGAGACATCATGTTGTCCTTCAACAAACTGGTGGACATGGCCATTCGTTTGGACAACCTGCTGGCAGCCAGAGGACGTCCTGGTAGGGGTCTTCCCGTTTCCACCCCGGATGACTCGGTGGCACGAAGGGACAAACACCACACGTCGTAGTCAACATTCTTTTGGGCAGGGAGGCGGCAGGCAGGGCACTCATGCATCACCCCAGGTATCGAACACCCACACTTGTTCAGAGCCCTCTGATGCGCACTGTACCCTACCTAACCACTTTCCCGATCTCATGGTAGTTCCCCAGTGTAAGGCGCTAGTCGATTCAGGCGCAGCTGGGAACATTATGGACAGGGCTTTCGCACACCGTCAAGGCATAACATTGGTTCCCCCATCCATTCCACTCCCCATCAGAGCACTCGATAGTCGACCAATAGGGTCCGGGTTTTTTTACGGAAGTCACGATACCAGTCACCATGATCACCCAGGAGCTCATTTTGAGCAGGTTATTTTTTCGATTATTGAATCTTTCCCTGTGGTATTAGGTATCCCATGGCTAGCACTCCACAACCCCACCTTCTAATGGCCACAGAGGGCTCTCAAGGGGTGGTCGCAAGAGTGTCAGGGTAGGTGTCTAGATGTTTCCGTTGGTGCAACCACGGTGGAAAGTCCAGACAGTACCTCCACCGTGCGCATTCCCCCTGAATACCTCGATCTGGCACAAGGTGGTCTACATCGATTACATCCTGGTGTATTCCGCTACGCGCGCCGAGCATGTGTCCCTGGTTCGCAAGGTGCTGGCCCGACTGTTGGAAAATGACCTTTATACTAAGGAGAGAGAAGTGTATGTTTTTCCAGCAGTCCGACTCCTTCCATGGATACCGCATTTCCACCTCAGGTGTGGAGATGGAGGGAGATCGCATTTCAGCCATGCGTAATTGGCCGACTCCAACCACGGTTAAGGAGGTGCAGCGCTTCCTTGGCTTTGCCAACTACTATCTGAGGTTTATCTGGGGCTTTGGCAAGGTCGCAGCTCCCATTACCTCCCTGTTGACAGGTGGGCCGTCCCGGCTCCGCTGGTCTGCTGAGGCTGACCTGGCCTTCAGCAAACTGCGGGGTCTGTTCACCTCAGCCCCAGTACTGGCCCACCCTGATTCATCACTACCGTTCGTAGTGCAGGTGGATGCGTACAAGGTTGGTATAGGAGCTGTCCTGTCTCAACGCTCGGGTACGCCACACAAGCTCCACCCCTGTGCCTTCTTCTCAAGGAAGCTCAGCCCAGCGGAGCAGAACTACGACGTTGGTGATCGGGAGCTGTTGGCTGTTATCCAAGCCTTGACCGCGTGGAGGCATTTGCTCGAAGGGGCGAAACACCCTTTCCTCGTCTGGACGGACCACCGTAACCTGGAGTACATCCGGGCAGCGAGGAGGCTGAATCCTCGCCAGGCCAGGTGGGTCCTATTCTTCACCCGGTTTGATTTTACAATATCATACATTTCGGGTACGAAGAACGTGATGGCAGATGCACTGTCCCGGCTGTATGACACAGAGGAGAGGCCCAGAAACAACACCCCCATACTCCCGGCCTCCAGCATTGTGGCGCCGGTAGTATGGGCGATGGATGCGGATATAGACCAGGCATTACGTACAGGCCATTTCCATGTCAGTGTCCAGCTGGGCTGCGGTACGTACCTGCTCTTATCCGTGATCGTCTGATCTTCTGGGCACACACGTCACCCTCCTCTGGTCACCCAGGTATCGGCCGTACAGTGCGCTGCTTGAGCGGAAAGTACTGGTGGCCTACCTTGGCTAAGGACGTGAGGGTGTACGTCTCCTCCTGCTTGGTGTGCGCCCAGAGTAAGGCACCTAGGCACCTCCCAACGGGTAAGCTACAACCATTACCAGTTCCACAACGACCATGGTCTCATCTTAGTATTGATTTTCTGACTGATCTTCCCCTCTCCCAAGGTAACACCACCATCCTGGTCGTTGTGGTCCACTTCTCCAAGTCCTGCCGCCTCCTTCCTCTGCCCGGTCTCCCCACGGCCCTGCAGACTGGAGAGGCCCTGTTTACTCACGTCTTCCGGCACTACGGGGTGCCAGAAGATATCGTGTCCGACCGAGGTCCCCAGTTCACGTCCAAGGTTTGGAAGGCGTTCATGGAACGTCTGGGGGTCTCGGTAAGCCTGACCTCTGGGCTCCACCCCGAGTCAAATGGGCAGGTGGAACGAGTAAATCAGCATGTGGGTAGGTTCCTGCGGTCCTACTGCCAGGACCGGCCGGAGGAGTGGTCGGTGTTCTTGCCATGGGCAGAATATGCCCAGAACTCTCTCCGCCACTCCTCTACTAACCTAACGCCATTCCAATGTGTTTTAGGTTACCAACCGGTTCTGGCACCGTGGCACCAGAGCCAGACCAAGGCTCCTGCGCTGGATGATTGGTTTTGACGCGCGGAGGAGACATGGGACGCTGCCCACGTTCACCTCCAGCGTGCTGTGCGTTGTCAGAAGGCCAATGCTGACCGTCACCGCAGTGAGGCCTCGGTTTTCGTACCGGGGGATCGGGTCTGGCTCTCGACCCGGAAACTGCCACTCCGCCTGCCCTGCCGGAAGCTGAGCCCGCGTGGGGCCGTTCAAAGTCCTGAGGAGAATCAACGAGGTTACGTATAGGTTGTTACTTCCCCCTGATTACCGTATTAACCCCTTGTTTAATAAGTTATGGAGCAAGCGCTGCATCCATATTAGGCCTGTGTGTGCCAAACAGGTGCTGTTAGACTATAAAATATTTTTTATGACCGTTAGGAACAATGTAAACAACACTAAATAAATAATAAATAATACCAGAGAGGCTGGTCTTAACGAAAAAAAAAAGTGTAAAGCCTTTATTACAGCATAGCAAAGATTAAAAACAGCCGAATTTGTGAAATTGTTGCATGAGGCTTGGTGCTCATGGTATCAGTAGCCATTAAACAAACACTCAAACAGGCAACCAAAGCAGCATCTGTCTAATTTCTGTAGCTATATATGGATGATTTATAAAGCCAGGCACATTTAACAGTTAGGCTATTGATTATGGATCAGTCCACTTATGCGCAAATCAGACAGGTGTCTTGTACACCATGATTTTTTAACACATTTGTTTTGCTACTGCTCGACTATAGAAATCTCAGTCGACCAACAGCCTATCGACCAAACAATCGACCAGTCGACTAAATTTAACACACCTGATTCTACTTATTAGATGCTCAACAATACCTTAACTAGCTGATTCAGATATGCTAAATTATGGTTGGACTGAAAACCTACAGGACAGTAGATCTCCGGGAAGAGGGTTGAGCAGTCCTGCACTAGGCTACCTGCCAATACCTGCCATGTCCTATTCACAATTCCTTAGAACTCCAGACCTCGTTTCCTTAGATCATTGTCAGCCATGAGTTTCTTTTCCAAGGGTAGCTACATCTCCATTGACAGCACATTATCTTGAGATAACAAAAAGTTGAATTTGACCTGTTACTAGGGAACATGACTGATGTGGAGATTATATGAGAGTATTCAGTCCTATATAGTTCCATTCATTACAAGTTGGCACAACTGGCACCACTGAGTGATTGGGGATGATTATGGATACATTGTCAACATCCTTTCTCAAGAATGTTATCGATAGCTGTCAAACTGGTGGGGAGAATAGATGTTGGAGTGGAGTAATACCGAGGAGAGTATTTGGAGAGACCTGCCTTACAGGTAGGCACAGTAGAAACATGTCAACACATCAGTAGATCTGTTTGATTGTGCTCTTGCCAACTGTCATGCCAAACGTCTTACATAGAATCTAATTTTACATGTCATCAACCATAGTTGTCATTCTTGGGAGACGACATGTTTACTGTTGCATTGTCTTTGGTTTCATTTTAGCTTCTCTGTGAAAACAGCTGTTTGATCTAGATTCAATTCCTCAGAACTCCAGACAGAGAATAGATGTTGGAGTGGAGTAATACCGAGGAGAGTATTTGGAGAGACCTGCCTTACAGGTAGGTACAGTGGAAACATGTCAACACATCAGTAGATCTGTTTGATTGTTCTCTTGCCAACTGTCATGCCAAACGTCTTACATAGAATCTAATGTCATCAACCATAGTTGTCATTCGTGGGAGACGACATGTTTACTGTTGCATTGTCTTTGGTTTCATTTTAGCTTCTCTGTGAAAACAGCTGTTTGATCTAGATTCTGTAGTATCTGAACATTTATAGCTTTGGCTGAGGTTTTCATATTGTTGGTTAAATGAACTTTGCTCTGCTGTGCTGAAACATCTGGAAAGTATTACTATAGGGGCCCCCTAAGACAGTGGACATTGGGATATGTGGAGGCCAGGGATTGGTCTATTCAAAACACGCAATTTTGTGTTACATAGGATATATACCATGTTTGAACAAAGGGACGAGGAGAGTGATCATATTTGAGATTGGGTTTGTTGCTCTCCAGATTCTGCAGAAGTCTGTAAAGTGATGCTGAAATCTTTTGATATAATAAACCTTTATAATCAAAGTACAGTGTCAGCGGATTCCTTGTCAACACAGCATCTCAGCATCATTGTTCGGCCACCACAATTCAATTCCTCAGAACTCCGGTCGTCACTTCCTCAATCAGTGTCAATGTTTCTGTGAGTGAACAATAAACACACTGCCACTATTTCCAGTCCAACAGGTTTAGGACCAACACTACGCTTACTACCAGGGTAATATTGCACAACTCAATGCTAATAAAAACAATATTCAATGTCTTGAAAAGAGTCAAGAACAATGTGTTGAACATATTTATTTTGTCATGGGAGGTTGTGGAGTCAGGAAAGAGGAAGAAGATCTCAGTCTAAAGGTTCTGTAGGATATTTTTCAGTTGAGGAATTGAAGTAGCCTTGTGGAACCATCCTGATTGCTACGCTCACCATTCTGTTTCTGTTTCAAACAGAATGTCAGCTATTGCGTGATCAGGGCAGTTCCACCAGACTATAATTGAAAATACATCATTTTAATTGAAAATGTATAGTATATTTGCCATGTTAAAATCTAATTGCACATCCTACTTGATTCATATATTTGAATTGAATGGGAATAGACACCACGTCTGCAACACATCAACATAATAGTAGGGTCAGATTAATCAATGTCTTATAATCACAATCACAATACCATCAGATCCATCTACCACATTTTTTTTTTTTTTTTTTTTTCTTGGGGTAGATCAGTTTTAACATGTTAATAACATTGTATTTTTTGACAAATTAATTACAAATGAAAAGCTGAAATATCTTGAGTCAATAAGTATTCAACCCCTTTGTTATGGTAAGCCTAAATACGTTCTGAGGTAAAAATGTGCTTAACAAGTCACATAATAAATTGCATGGACTCACTCTGTGTGCAATAATAGTCTTTAACATGATTTTTTAATGACTACCTCATCTCTGTACCCCACACATACAATTATATTTAAGGTCCCTCAGTCGAGCAGTGAATTACAAACACAGATTCAACCACAAAGACCAGGGAGGTTTTCCGATGCCTCGCAAAGAAGGGCACATATTGGTAGATGGCTAAAAATAGACAAAGCAGACATTGAATATCCCTTTGTGCATGGTGAAGTTATTAATTACGCTTTGGATGGTGTATCAATACAACCAGTCACTACAAAGATACAAGCATCCTTCCTAACTCAGTTGCCAGAGAGGAAGGAAACCGCTCAGGGATTTCACCATGGTGACTTTAACACAGTTACAGAGTTTAATGGCTGTGATAGGAGAAAACTGAGGATGGATCAACAACATTGTAGTTACTCCACAATACTAACCTAATTGACAGAGTGAAAAGAAGGAAGCCTGTACAGAATAAAAATTTTGTGCAACAAGGCACTAAAGTAATACTGCAAAGAATGTGGCAAAGCAATCAACTTTATGTCCTGAATACAAAGAAGTGTTATGTTTGGGGCTAGTCCAATACAACACATTACTGAGTACCACTCTCCATATTTTCAAGCATAATGGTGGCTGCATCATGTCATGGGTATGCTTTAATCGTTAAGGACTGGGGAGTTTTTCAGGATGAAAAATAAACGGAATGGCAAAATCCTAGCGGAAAACCTGGTTCAGTCTGCTTTCCACCAGACACTGGGAGATGGATTCACCTTTCAGCAGGACAATAACCTAAAACACAAGGCCATATCTACACTGGAGTTGCTTTCCAAGAAGACGTGAATGTTCCTGAGTGACCGAGTTACAGTTTTGACTTAAATCTACTTTAAAATCTATTGCAAGACCTGAAAATGATTGTCTCGCAATGATTATCAACCAGTTTGACAGAGCTTGAAGAATGTTGAAAATAAAAATTGGCAAATGTTGCACAATCCAGGTGTGGAAAGCTCTTAGAGACTTACCCAGAAAGACTCACAACTGTAATCGCTGGCAAAGGTGATTCTAACATGTATTGACTCAGGGGTGTGAATACTTATGTAAATTCAGGGGTGTGAGTACTTATGTAAATCTGTATTTCATTTTCAATAAATTAGCAAAAATGTCTATATACATTTTTTCACTTGAAATTATGGGGTATTGTGTGTAGATTGGTGAGAAAATTCAGGCTGTAACACAACAAAATGTGGAATAAGTCGAGGGGTATCAAATCAAAACAAATGTTATTGGCCGCATACACATATTTAGCAGATGTTATTGCGGGTGTAGCAAAATGCTTGTTTTCCTAGCTCCAACAGTGCAGTAATATCTAACAATTTACAAAAATACACACAGATCTAAAAGTATCCATACCATAGCAGCTGCTATGGATTTGCCTTTTACTTGAGAGCTCTGCCCTCTATGCCAGGTCTCCCTTGAAAAAACTATGTTATTGTTAACCTGGTAAAATAAACTAAAGGTTGTGTGCACTCTCACTAGATAGAATTGTGTGGTTCAGTGGCAGATTTTCAAAAGAAAATACACATGTTGGCCAGGTCGCAGTTGTAAATGAGAACTTGTTCTCAACTGGCTTACCTGGTTAAATAAAGTGTATATAAAGTGTATATATATATATATATATATATATATATATATATATATATATATATATATATATATATATACATCAGTAATTATCAATCAGATTAGATACACAGCTATTTTCAATCATAAATGTAGGCACTAATTATTGTAAATATTACAATTCTTTAGGTCCTCCATTCCCAAACCTGTAGTCCCCTGTCTCCAGCAGGAAATACCAGGAAAAAGTGTTGGCTTAAGGTACAACTTCCTTTTGAGGAAATGTTGTCACTATTCCGTCGTGGATGTGGTGGAGGAGTCAAGCGCAGGAAACAGAGGTTAAGTCCAACAAGACTTTTAATAGTCTCAAAACAAGCGAACAAACCCCGACCTCGAAAACACGAAGTGGCGAGGGAAAATTACGCACACGCGTAAAACACTAAACATGGAAAAATGACACGGAAAACAAACACGTATCATAAACACGGTGGCAACAGAATAACAACACACAACTACCCTAGATCACAACACGGAACTTATAAGACACGTAATCAACTCCCAAACAGACACAGGTGTGACAGACAGACAAAAGCAATCAAACACAGAAACATAGAGCGGTGGCAGCTAGTACTCCGGGGACGGCGAACGCCGAAGCCTGCCCGAACCAGGAGGAGGAGCAGCCTCGGCCGAAACCGTGACAGTACCCCCCCCTTGACGCGCGGGGGACGGCCAGGAGGACGCGGACCCGGGCGCGTGGGATGCCCATGGTGAAACTCAGTCAGGAGGGAAAGATCGAGTATGTCCCTCCTGGGCACCCAGCACCGTTCCTCCGGACCGTACCCCTCCCACTCCACGAGATACTGGAGACCACTCCTCCGGCGCCTCGAGTCCAAGATGGTCCGGACCCTGTACGCCGGGACCCCCTCGATGTCCAAAGGGGGCGGAGGGGTCTCTCCTATCTCATCTTCTTGGAGTGGGCCAGCTACCACCGGCCTGAGAAGAGACACATGGAACGAGGGGTTAATATTTTTATACTCAATTGGCAGTTGTAACCTGTAACACACCGCGTTCAATCTTCTCAGGACTTTGAAGGGCCCCACAAACCGCCGACCCAGCTTCCGGCAGGGCAGGCGGAGGGGCAGGTTTCGAGTCGAGAGCCAGACTCGATCTCCCGGTGCGTACACCGGTCCCTCACTGCGGTGGCGATCGGCGCTCGCCTTTTGTTGACGGATGGCACGCTGCAGATGGACATGGGCAGCGTCCCACGTCTCTTCCGAGCGCCGAATCCACTCGTCCACCGCAGGGGCCTCGATCTGGCTCTCGTGCCACGGTGCCAGGACCGGCTGATAACCTAAAACACACTGGAAAGGTGTTAAGTTGGTGGAGGAGTGGCGGAGCGAGTTCTGGGCCATCTCTGCCCAGGGGATGAACCTCGACCACTCCTCCGGCCGGTCCCGGCAATAGGACCTCAAAAACCTACCCACATCCTGGTTGACACGTTCCACCTGCCCATTACTCTCTGGGTGGTACCCAGAGGTAAGGCTTACCGAGACCCCCAACCGTTCCATGAACGCTCCCCAAACTCTGGAAGTGAACTGGGGACCTCGGTCAGACACAATATCCTCGGGGACCCCATAGTGCCGGAACACATGGGTAAAGAGGGCCTCAGCGGTTTGTAGGGCAGTAGGGAGACCCGGCATGGGAAGGAGACGACAGGCCTTGGAAAACCGATCCACAACGACCAATATGGTGGTATTCCCCTGGGAGGGGGGTAGGTCAGTTACGAAATCCACCGATAGGTGGGACCATGGTCGTTGTGGAACGGGCAGGGGATGTAGCTTACCCCTGGGCAAATGTCTAGGCGCCTTACACTGGGCACACACCGAGCAGGAGGAGACATAAACCCTCACATCCCTAGCTAACGTTGGCCACCAGTATTTCATGCTAAGACATTGCACGGTCCGGCCAATACCTGGATATCCAGAGGAGGGTGATGTATGAGCCCAATAAATAAGACGATCACGGACCTCGAGCGGAACGTACGTCCGCCCCACAGGACACTCGGGGGGAGTAGGGTCGGTACGCAGTTCCCGCTCTATTTCCGTATCGACCTCCCATACTACCGGAGCCACCAAACAAGATTCCGGCAATATGGAAGTAGGCTCGTTGGACCTCTCCTCCGTGTCATACCGCCGGGACAGGGCGTCTGCCTTACCATTCTGGGACCCTGGGATGTATGTGATCTTAAAAACAAACCGGGTTAGGAACATATTCCACCTAGCCTGACGAGGGTTCAATCTCCTAGCTGCCCGGATGTACTCCAGGTTACGGTGATCAGTCAGAATGAGGAAAGGGTGTTGAGCCCCCTCAAGCCAATGCCTCCACACCTTTAGGGCTTGGACTACGGCTAACAGCTCCCTGTCCCCAACATCATAGTTGCGCTCCGCCGAGCTGAGCTTCTTCGAGTAGAAAGCACAGGGGCGGAGTTTAGGTGGCGCGCCGGACCGTTGTGACAGGACTGCCCCAATACCGGTCTCGGACGTGTCTACCTCAACCTGGAATGGTAAAGAGGGATCCGGATGCGCCAGCACCGGAGCCGAGGTGAACAGGTTCTTAAGTTTGACAAATGCCCTGTCCGCCTCAGCCGACCACCGCAAACGAACCGGACCCCCCTTTAACAGGGACGTAATGGGAGCTGCAACCTGTCCAAAACCCCGAATAAACCTCCGGTAGTAATTAGCAAAACCCAAGAACTGCTGCACCTCTTTTACAGTGGTTGGAGTTTGCCAATTACGCACGGCCGATACCCGGTCTACCTCTATCTCCACACCAGACGCGGACAACCGATAACCCAAAAAGGAGACGGACTCCTGGAAGAACAGGCATTTCTCTGCCTTGACATACAAGTCATGCTCCAACAGTCTTCTCAACACTCGGCGCACCTGGGCTACATGCTCGGCTCGAGTAGCAGAGTACACTAGGATGTCGTCGATGTAAACTACTCCCCCCTGCCCATGCATGTCCCGGAAAATCTCGTCAACAAAGGATTGGAAGACTGACGGAGCATTCATTAACCCGTATGGCATGACGAGATACTCGTAATGACCCGAGGTGGTGCTAAATGCTGTCTTCCATTCATCCCCCTCCCTAATGCGCACCAGATTGTACGCGCTCCTGAGATCCAACTTTGTGAAGAATTGCGTTCCGCGTAATGACTCCGTCATCGTCGCAATCAGTGGAAGTGGGTAGCTGTATTTAACTGTGATCTGATTGAGACTACGATAATCAATACACGGGCGCAATCCCCCGTCCTTCTTCTTCACAAAGAAGAAACTCGAGGAGACTGGGGAAGTAGAGGACCGTATGTATCCCTGTGCCAAGGACTCGGCTATGTATGTCTCCATAGCCGCTGTCTCCTCTTGAGACAGGGGATACACATGACTCCGTGGAAGAGCCGCTCCTGTTTGGAGATTTATCGCACAGTCCCCCTGTCTATGAGGAGGTAGCCGTGTTGCCCTCGCTTTGCTAAACACGAGTGCTAAATCCTCATACTCGGGGGGAATGCGCAGTGCGGGCACTTGGTTCGGACTCTCTACCGAGGTCGCCCCTACGGAAACACCTAGACATCTCCCTACACACTGAGCAGACCACTCCATAAGAGCCCTCTGTTGCCACGCTATGGTAGGATCATGGGTGCTTAACCAGGGAAGGCCCAACACCACGGGGTACGCAGGAGAGTCAATCAGATAAAACTGAATGATCTCCTCATGACCCCCCTGCGTCGTCATCGTCAGTGGTGCTGTGACCTCCCTGATCAGGCCCGACCCCAACGGCCGGCTGTCTAATGCGTGGACAGGAAATTGATTGTCTACCGGCCGAAGGGGAATCCCTAACCTAATACAAAATGCCCGATCAATAAAGTTCCCAGCTGCGCCTGAATCTACTAGCGCCTTATGCTGGGAATGAGGTGCCACCTGTGGAAACCTCACAGGAATACTCATGTGACCAACAGAGAGCTCTGGGTGAGTGGGGCGCCTACTCACCTGAAATGACTCCCCAGTGCGTGGCCTGTTGTCACCTCTCCCAGGAGACCCTCCCCAGCACCTGGCCGCAGTGTGTCCTCCACGACCGCAGGTGGTGCAGGGGATGGCCCCCCTCGGGTTCCCTCTCCTCCTCTCTCTAGCGCCAGCACCCCCTAGCTCCATGGGAATCGGCTCGGGGGTGCTGGAGGGTGGACTGGACGACCCCCACTCGGGACGTCCGCGGGTAGCCAGCAGGGTATCCAGACGGATGGAAATGTCCACCAACTGGTCAAACGACAGGTTGGTGTCCCTGCAGGCCAGCTCCCTACGAACGTCCTCTCGTAGACTACACCGGTACGGGTCGATGAGGGCCCTCTCATTCCACCCCGCATCCGCCGCTAGTGTCCGGAACTCCAGTGCGAACTCCTGTGCGCTCCTCTTCCCCTGTCGGAGGTGGAATAGACGCTCTCCCGCCGCTTTCCCCTCAGGGGGATGATCGAAGACAGCCCTGAAGCGGCGGGAGAACTCCGCGTAGGTGATGGTAGCGGCGTCTATTCCCCTCCATTCGGCGTTGACCCACTCCAACGCCTTGCCGGAGAGACAGGAGATGAGGGCGGAGACACTCTCGTATCCCGAGGGCGCCGGGTGTATGGTGGCAAGGTAAAGTTCTACCTGCAGGAGGAATCCCTGACACCCGGCTGCAGAACCGTCATATGCCCTCGGGAGTGAGAGCCGAATGCCACTGGGTTCCGGTACTGAGAGAGGAGGACTGGCCGTTGGTGATGCGATGTTGTAAGGGTCCTTGGCCACCTCAGAGTTCACCAATCGGCGCAGAGCGTTGGACACCTCGTCCATGGCGGTCCCGAGTTGCCGGATCATGGCGTCCTGGAAGTTGATCCGGTCCAGCAGGGATTCGGGTGCCGCCGCTGTTCCTGCTGACTCCATGATGGTGTGTTGTTCTGTCACTATTCCGTCGTGGATGTGGTGGAGGAGTCAAGCGCAGGAAACAGAGGTTAAGTCCAACAAGACTTTTAATAGTCTCAAAACAAGCGAACAAACCCCGACCTCGAAAACACGAAGTGGCGAGGGAAAATTACGCACACGCGTAAAACACTAAACATGGAAAAATGACACGGAAAACAAACACGTATCATAAACACGGTGGCAACAGAATAACAACACACAACTACCCTAGATCACAACACGGAACTTATAAGACACGTAATCAACTCCCAAACAGACACAGGTGTGACAGACAGACAAAAGCAATCAAACACAGAAACATAGAGCGGTGGCAGCTAGTACTCCGGGGACGGCGAACGCCGAAGCCTGCCCGAACCAGGAGGAGGAGCAGCCTCGGCCGAAACCGTGACAAATGTAAGATAACTCAAGGTCATATTTAGATTTAGAGTTACTGACATGAATAGAAGCATATACAGGCAATCAATCAAATGTATTTTACAAAGCCCATTTTACATCAGCAGTTGTCACAAAGTGCTTATACAGATACCCAGTTTTAAACCACAAAAAGCAAGCACTGCAGATGTCGAAGCACAGTGGGTAGGAAAAACTCCTTAGAAAGGCAGGAACCTAGGACGAAACCTAGAGAGGAGCCAGGCTCCGAGGGGTGGCCAGTCCTCTTCTGGCTGTGCCGGTGGAGATTAAAACGTTTAAACGTTCATAGTTGACCAGCAGGGTCGAATAATAATTATAGTGGTTATACAGGGTGCAATAGTTCAGCACCTCAGGAGTAAATGCCAGTTAGCTTTTCAAAGCCGAGCATTAGCAGGTCCGGTAGAGAGAGACAGGTTCAAACAGCAGGTCTGGGTCAAGGTTCCATAGCCGCAGATAGAAACAGCAGAGACTGGATCAGCAGCACAACCAGATGGACTGGGGACAGGGACAGCTAGGAGTCGTCAGGCCAGGTAGTCCTGAGGCCTGGTCCTAGGGCTCAGGTCCTGCATCTTTTATTTAACTTGAGTGTACACTAAGCCCTAGAGGTTTTGTAACTTCACATGATTTAGCCTACTTGTCTATCCAGATCTGAATGTTTGATATCCTTTTTACTGTATGCTGTTCATAGTAATGTTTTCCAAAGCTAATCACTGAATGTCCTACCACAAGGATGTGGTCAGGTTGACACACATCTGAGTTACTATAACCATTGGCGATTTTAGCATGTAAATCTTTTTTGGGGAGAAATATTGTGGGATGCATGCCAGCAAAGCTACTACACAACACAACACTAAACAATACATTAATTGCACTATAACGGTGACAAACGGTGCCCACAAACTGTTAGGGCCTATATAAAGCTGTCCCAACAGCAGAGTCCCAACAGCAGTCCCAACACCTTACCACTGCTACACCTGGCTATCAGCAGAGCCTTGTCTGTCAGCGAAACAGTTCATTCAGCCTCATTTACTGCCTTTAAAAAAACATAGCTAATATGGCTGTTCCTCAGGGAGCTCCGCTCCGGGTGGAAGCAAGCAGGGGTGTAGTCTTGTTTCACAATCTGGGATTTGGTCATCGGTAGTTGACATAGTCGGTTCAACATTTAGTTGGAAGGTGTGGTATCTGTTCCTATGTGTTTTAATCAAATCAACTATGTGCTCTGAGCTTGTCTGATGCTTTAATGGCACTGTTTGATTAAATAATTAAAACACAAATGACTAGAGGGAGTCCGACCGCAATTGATTTGATTGTGCCGGCCCGGGCTCAGACTTGCTGCGCTTTGTTAAAAAGAAAAAAGACAGCAAGTGACTGTGTGACTAGCACCCGTTGTCTCTCTCTCCTCCCTGCTGCAGCGACCACCACACATCAACAGTGTGTATAGCGCTGTCCGTGTCGCTGAAGCTGCAACATAATTACAGACATTTCTGAATGAAAAGTTATGTTACCGAAATCCCTCATTTGTTTAGGAAAAACATTCCCTATTCCCTAAATCCTTGCTCTTTTTACGTGACATGTATACTTCGCATGCACGTGACCAATAGGGCCTGACTGTCACAACTTCACAATCATCATCACCCAATCACCCACCCGAAATATGGAGTCAGCGGGAGAAGAGCGCATGCCTGGAGTCGTGGCACGGGTCTAGGAGCATTCCACGATGCTGTCCTGCTTGGGGGAAGCGATGGATCGGGTTCTTCAGGTCGTCCAACACCTGGAGAGGAGAGAGATCTGTCGAGACCAGCTGGCCAACCGGATCCAGCCACCTACACCCCAGCACCCGGAGGGATCCAGATATCCCAACCACGGGCGTTTGATGGGACGACGGCGCTGTGCCAGGGATTCCTCCTCCAATTGGAGCTTTACTTCGCCAACATCAGGCCGGAACCATCGGAGCGGGAGAAGGTGTCCATCCTCGTTTCCTGCCTCTGTGGGAAAGCCCTGGAGTGGACCAACGCGGTGTGGAACGAGGGAGGAGCCGCGTTGTAGGACTACAGGGAGTTCGCTCGCCTCTTTCGGGCGGTCTTCGATCACCCCCCGAGGGTAGAGAGGCGGGTGAGCGACTGGCCCATCTGAGGCAGGGGACGAGGACCGCGCAGAACTTTGCGTTGGAGTTTCCGACGCTGGCAGTGGGGTCCCGGTGGAACGAGCGGGCCCTGATCGACCATTTCCGGTGTCATCTGTGGGAGGACGTCCGACAGGAGCTAGCCTGCCGAGACATCATGTTGTCCTTCAACAAACTGGTGGACATGGCCATTCGTTTGGACAACCTGCTGGCAGCCAGAGGACGTCCTGGTAGGGGTCTTCCCGTTTCCACCCCGGATGACTCGGTGGCACGAAGGGACAATACACCACACGTCGTAGTCAACATTCTTTTGGGCAGGGAGGCGGCAGGCAGGGCACTCACGCATCACCCCAGGTATCGAACACCCACACTTGTTCAGAGCCCTCTGATGCGCACTGTACCCTACCTAACCACTTTCCCGATCTCATGGTAGTTCCCCAGTGTAAGGCGCTAGTCGATTCAGGCGCAGCTGGGAACATTATGGACAGGGCTTTCGCACACCGTCAAGGCATAACATTGGTTCCCCCATCCATTCCACTCCCCATCAGAGCACTCGATAGTCGACCAATAGGGTCCGGGTTTGTTACGGAAGTCACGATACCAGTCACCATGATCACCCAGGAGACTCATTTTGAGCAGGTTATTTTTTCGATTATTGAATCTTTCCCTGTGGTATTAGGTATCCCATGGCTAGCACTCCACAACCCCACCTTCTAATGGCCGCAGAGGGCTCTCAAGGGGTGGTCGCAAGAGTGTCAGGGTAGGTGTCTAGATGTTTCCGTTGGTGCAACCACGGTGGAAAGTCCAGACAGTACCTCCACCGTGCGCATTCCCCCTGAATACCTCGATCTGGCACAAGGTGGTCTACATCGATTACATCCTGGTGTATTCCGCTACGCGCGCCGAGCATGTGTCCCTGGTTCGCAAGGTGCTGGCCCGACTGTTGGAAAATGACCTTTATACTAAGGCAGAGAAGTGTATGTTTTTCCAGCAGTCCGACTCCTTCCTTGGATACCGCATTTCCACCTCAGGTGTGGAGATGGAGGGAGATCGCATTTCAGCCATGCGTAATTGGCCTCCAACCACAGTTAAGGAGGTGCAGCGCTTCCTTGGCTTTGCCAACTACTATCTGAGGTTTATCTGGGGCTTTGGCAAGGTCGCAGCTCCCATTACCTCCCTGTTGACAGGTGGGCCGTCCCGGCTCCGCTGGTCTGCTGAGGCTGACCTGGCCTTCAGCAAACTGCGGGGTCTGTTCACCTCAGCCCCAGTACTGGCCCACCCTTATTCATCACTACCGTTCGTAGTGCAGGTGGATGCGTACAAGGTTGGTATAGGAGCTGTCCTGTCTCAACGCTCGGGTACGCCACACAAGCTCCGCCCCTGTGCCTTCTTCTCAAGGAAGCTCAGCCCAGCGGAGCAGAACTACGACGTTGGTGATCGGGAGCTGTTGGCTGTTATCCAAGCCTTGACCGCGTGGAGGCATTTGCTCGAAGGGGCGAAACACCCTTTCCTCGTCTGGACGGACCACCGTAACCTGGAGTACATCCGGGCAGCGAGGAGGCTGAATCCTCGCCAGGCCAGGTGGGCCCTATTCTTCACCCGGTTTGATTTTACACTATCATACATTTCGGGTACGAAGAACGTGAAGGCAGATGCACTGTCCCGGCTGTATGACACAGAGGAGAGGCCCAGAAACAACACCCCCATACTCCCGGCCTCCAGCATTGTGGCGCCGGTAGTATGGGCGATGGATGCGGATATAGACCAGGCATTACGTACAGGCCATCTCCATGTCAGTGTCCAGCTGGGCTGCGGTACGTACCTGCTCTTATCCGTGATCGTCTGATCTTCTGGGCACACACGTCACCCTCCTCTGGTCACCCAGGTATCGGCCGTACAGTGCGCTGCTTGAGCGGAAAGTACTGGTGGCCTACCTTGGCTAAGGACGTGAGGGTGTACGTCTCCTCCTGCTTGGTGTGCGCCCAGAGTAAGGCACCTAGGCACCTCCCAACGGGTAAGCTACAACCATTTCCAGTTCCACAACGACCATGGTCTCATCTTAGTATTGATTTTCTGACTGATCTTCCCGTCTCCCAAGGTAACACCACCATCCTGGTCGTTGTGGTCCACTTCTCCAAGTCCTGCCGCCTCCTTCCTCTGCCCGGTCTCCCCACGGCCCTGCAGACTGGAGAGGCCCTGTTTACTCACGTCTTCCGGCACTACGGGGTGCCAGAAGATATCGTGTCCGACCGAGGTCCCCAGTTCACGTCCAAGGTTTGGAAGGCGTTCATGGAACGTCTGGGGGTCTCGGTAAGCCTGACCTCTGGGTTCCACCCCGAGTCAAATGGGCAGGTGGAACGAGTAAATCAGCATGTGGGTAGGTTCCTGCGGTCCTACTGCCAGGACCGGCCGGAGGAGTGGTCGGTGTTCTTGCCATGGGCAGAATATGCCCAGAACTCTCTCCGCCACTCCTCTACTAACCTAACGCCATTCCAATGTGTTTTAGGTTACCAACCGGTTCTGGCACCGTGGCACCAGAGCCAGACCAAGGCTCCTGCGCTGGATGATTGGTTTTGACGCGTGGAGGAGACATGGGACGCTGCCCTCGTTCACCTCCAGCGTGCTGTGCGTTGTCAGAAGGCCAATGCTGACCATCACCGCAGTGAGGCCTTTGTTTTCGTACCGGGGGATCGGGTCTGGCTCTCGACCCGGAAACTGCCACTCCGCCTGCCCTGCCGGAAGCTGAGCCCGCGTGGGGCCGTTCAAAGTCCTGAGGAGAATCAACGAGGTTACGTATAGGTTGTTACTTCCCCCTGATTACCGTATTAACCCCTTGTATCATAAGTTATGGAGCAAGCGTTGCATCCATATTAGGCCTGTGTGTGCCAAACAGGTGCTGTTTTTATGACCGTTAGGAACAATGTAAACAACACTAAATAAATAATAAATAATACCAGAGAGGCTGGTCTTAACGGAAAAAAAAAGTGTAAAGCCTTTATTACAGCATGGCAAAGATTAAAAACAGCCGAATTTGTGAAATTGTTGCATGAGGCTTGGTGCTCATGGTATCAGTAGCCATTAAACAAACACTCAAACAGGCAACCAAAGCAGCATCTGTCTAATTTCTGTAGCTATATATGGATGATTTATAAAGCCAGGCACATTTAACAGTTAGGCTATTGATTATGGATCAGTCCACTTAGGCGCAAATCAGACAGGTGTCTTGTACACCATGATTTTTTAACACATTTGTTTTGCTACTGCTCGACTATAGAAATCTCAGTCGACCAACAGCCTATCGACCAAACAATCGACCAGTCGACTAAATTTAACACACCTGATTCTACTTATTAGATGCTCAACAATACCTTAACTAGCTGATTCAGATATGCTAAATTATGGTTGGACTGAAAACCTACAGGACAGTAGATCTCCGGGAAGAGGGTTGAGCAGTCCTGCACTAGGCTACCTGCCAATACCTGCCATGTCCTATTCACAATTCCTTAGAACTCCAGACCTCGTTTCCTTAGATCATTGTCAGCCATGAGTTTCTTTTCCAAGGGTAGCTACATCTCCATTGACAGCACATTATCTTGAGATAACAAAAAGTTGAATTTGACCTGTTACTAGGGAACATGACTGATGTGGAGATTATATGAGAGTATTCAGTCCTATATAGTTCCATTCATTACAAGTTGGCACAACTGGCACCACTGAGTGATTGGGGATGATTATGGATACATTGTCAACATCCTTTCTCAAGAATGTTATCGATAGCTGTCAAACTGGTGGGGAGAATAGATGTTCGAGTGGAGTAATATCGAGGAGAGTATTTGGAGGGACCTGCCTTACAGGTAGGTACAGTAGAAACATGTCAACACATCAGTAGATCTGTTTGCTTGTGCTCTTGCCAACTGTCATGCCAAACATCTTACATAGAATCTAATTTTACATGTCATCAACCATAGTTGTCATTCGTGGGAGACGACATGTTTACTGTTGCATTGTCTTTGGTTTCATTTTAGCTTCTCTGTGAAAACAGCTGTTTGATCTAGATTCAATTCCTCAGAACTCCAGACAGAGAATAGATGTTGGAGTGGAGTAATACCGAGGAGAGTATTTGGAGAGACCTGCCTTACAGGTAGGTACAGTAGAAACATGTCAACACATCAGTAGATCTGTTTGATTGTGCTCTTGCCAACTGTCATGCCAAACGTCTTACATAGAATCTAATGTCATCAACCATAGTTGTCATTCGTGGGAGACGACATGTTTACTGTTGCATTGTCTTTGGTTTCATTTTAGCTTCTCTGTGAAAACAGCTGTTTGATCTAGATTCTGTAGTATCTGAACATTTATAGCTTTGGCTGAGGTTTTCATATTGTTGGTTAAATGAACTTTGCTCTGCTGTGCTGAAACATCTGGAAAGTATTACTATAGGGGCCCCCTAAGACAGTGGACATTGGGATATGTGGAGGCCAGGGATTGGTCTATTCAAAACACGCCATTTTGTGTTACATAGGATATATACCATGTTTGAACAAAGGGACGAGGAGAGTGATCATATTTGAGATTGGGTTTGTTGCTCTCCAGATTCTGCAGAAGTCTGTAAAGTGATGCTGAAATCTTTTGATATAATAAACCTTTATAATCAAAGTACAGTGTCAGCGGATTCCTTGTCAACACAGCATCTCAGCATCATTGTTCGGCCACCACAATTCAATTCCTCAGAACTCCGGTCGTCACTTCCTCAATCAGTGTCAATGTTTCTGTGAGTGAACAATAAACACACTGCCACTATTTCCAGTCCAACAGGTTTAGGACCAACACTACGCTTACTACCAGGGTAATATTGCACAACTCAATGCTAATAAAAACAATATTCAATGTCTTGAAAAGAGTCAAGAACAATGTGTTGAACATATTTATTTTGTCATGGGAGGTTGTGGAGTCAGGAAAGAGGAAGATGATCTCAGTCTAAAGGTTCTGTAGGATATTTTTCAGTTGAGGAATTGAAGTAGCCTTGTGGAACCATCCTGATTGCTACGCTCACCATTCTGTTTCTGTTTAAAACAGAATGTGAGCTATTGCGCGATCAGGGCAGTTCCACCAGACTATAATTGAAGATACATCATTTTAAATGAAAATGTATAGTATATTTGCCATGTTAAAATCAAATTGCACATCCTACTTGATTCATATATTTGAATTGAATGGGAATAGACACCACGTCTGCAACACATCAACATAATAGTAGGGTCAGATTAATCAATGTCTTATAATCACAATCACAATACCATCAGATCCATCTACCACATTTTTTTTTCTTTTTTTTTTCTTGGGGTAGATCAGTTTTAACATGTTAATAACATTGTATTTTTTGACAAATTAATTACAAATGAAAAGCTGAAATGTCTTGAGTCAATAAGTATTCAACCCCTTTGTTATGGTAAGCCTAAATAAGTTCTGAGGTAAAAATGTGCTTAACAAGTCACATAATAAATTGCATGGACTCACTCTGTGTGCAATAATAGTCTTTAACATGATTTTTTAATGACTACCTCATCTCTGTACCCCACACATACAATTATATTTAAGGTCCCTCAGTCGAGCAGTGAATTTCAAACACAGATTCAACCACAAAGACCAAGGAGGATTTCCGATGCCTCGCAAAGAAGGGCACCTATTGGTAGATGGCTAAAAATAGACAAAGCAGACATTGAATATCCCTTTGTGCATGGTGAAGTTATTAATTACGCTTTGGATGGTGTATCAATACAACCAGTCACTACAAAGATACAAGCATCCTTCCTAACTCAGTTGCCAGAGAGGAAGGAAACCGCTCAGGGATTTCACCATGGTGACTTTAAAACAGTTACAGAGTTTAATGGCTGTGATAGGAGAAAACTGAGGATGGATCAACAACATTGTAGTTACTCCACAATACTAACCTAATTGACAGAGTGAAAAGAAGGAAGCCTGTACAGAATACAAAATTTGTGCAACAAGGCACTAAAGTAATACTGCAAAGAATGTGGCAAAGCAATCAACTTTATGTCCTGAATACAAAGAAGTGTAATGTTTGGGGCTAGTCCAATACAACACATTACTGAGTACCACTCTCCATATTTTCAAGCATAATGGTGGCTGCATCATATCATGGGTATGCTTTAATCGTTAAGGACTGGGGAGTTTTTCAGGATGAAAAATAAACGGAATGGCAAAATCCTAGCGGAAAACCTGGTTCAGTCTGCTTTCCACCAGACACTGGGAGATGGATTCACCTTTCAGCAGGACAATAACCTAAAACACAAGGCCATATCTACACTGGAGTTGCTTTCCAAGAAGACGTGAATGTTCCTGAGTGACCGAGTTACAGTTTTGACTTAAATCTACTTTAAAATCTATTGCAAGACCTGAAAATGATTGTCTCGCAATGATTATCAACCAGTTTGACAGAGCTTGAAGAATTTTGAAAATAAAAATTGGCAAATGTTGCACAATCCAGGTGTGGAAAGCTCTTAGAGACTTACCCAGAAAGACTCACAACTGTAATCGCTGGCAAAGGTGATTCTAACATGTATTGACTCAGGGGTGTGAATACTTATGTAAATTCAGGGGTGTGAGTACTTATGTAAATCTGTATTTCATTTTCAATAAATTAGCAAAAATGTCTATATAAATTTTTTCACTTGAAATTATGGTGTATTGTGTGTAGATGGGTGAGAAAATTCAGGCTGTAACACAACAAAATGTGGAATAAGTCGAGGGGTATCAAATCAAAACAAACGTTATTGGCCGCATACACATATTTAGAAGATGTTATTGCGGGTGTAGCAAAATGCTGGTTTTCCTAGCTCCAGCAGTGCAGTAATATCTAACAATTTACAACAATACACACAGATCTAAAAGTATCCATACCATAGCAGCTGCTATGGATTTGCCTTTTACTTGAGAGCTCTGCCCTCTATGCCAGGTCTCCCTTGAAAAAACGATGTTATTGTTAACCTGGTAAAATAAACTAAAGGTTGTGTGCACTCTCACTAGATAGAATTGTGTGGTTCAGTGGCAGATTTTCAAAAGAAAATACACATATTGGCCAGGTTGCAGTTGTAAATGAGAACTTGTTCTCAACTGGCTTACCTGGTTAAATAAAGGTGAAAAAAAAATATATATATATATATACATCAGTAATTCTCAATCAGATTAGATACACAGCTAATTTCAATCATAAATGTAGGCACTAATTATTGTAAATATTACAATTCTTTAGGTCCTCCATTCCCAAACCTGTAACCCCCTGTCTCCAGCAGGAAATACCAGGAAAAAGTGTTGACTTAAGGTACAACTTCCTTTTGAGGAAATGTAAGATAACTCAAGGTCATATTTAGATTTAGAGTTACTGACATGAATAGAAGCATATACAGGCAATCAATCAAATGTATTTTATAAAGCCCCTTTTACATCAGCAGTTGTCACAAAGTGCTTATACAGATACCCAGTTTAAAACCCCAAAAAGCAAGCAATGCAGATGTCGAAGCACAGTGGCTAGGAAAAACTCCCTAGAAAGGCAGGAACCTAGGAAGAAACCTAGAGAGGAGCCAGGCTCCGAGGGGTGGCCAGTCCTCTTCTGGCTGTGCCGGTGTAGATTAAAACGTTTAAACGTTCATAGTTGACCAGCAGGGTCGAATAATAATTATAGTGGTTATACAGGGTGCAATAGTTCAGCACCTCAGGAGTAAATGCCAGTTAGCTTTTCAAAGCCGAGCATTAGCAGGTCCGGTAGAGAGAGACAGGTTCAAACAGCAGTTCTGGGTCAAGGTTCCATAGCCGCAGATAGAAACAGCAGAGACTGGATCAGCAGCACAACCAGGTGGACTGGGGACAGGGACAGCTAGGAGTCGTCAGGCCAGGTAGTCCTGAGGCCTGGTCCTAGGGCTCAGGTCCTGCATCTTTTATTTAACTTGAGTGTACACTAAGCCCTAGAGGTTTTGTAACTTCACATGATATAGCCTACTTTTCAATCCAGATCTGAATGTTTGATATCCTTTTTACTGTATGCTGTTCATAGTAATGTTTTCCAAAGCTAATCACTGAATGTCCTACCACAAGGATGTGGTCAGGTTGACACACTTCTGAGTCACAATAACCATTGGCGATTTTAGCATGTAAATCTTTTTTGGGGAGAAATATTGTGGGATGCATGCCAGCAAAGCTACTACACAACACAACACTAAACAATACATTAATTGCACTATAACGGTGACAAACGGTGCCCACAAACTGTTAGTGCCTATATAAAGCTGTCCCAACAGCAGAGTCCCAACAGCAGTCCCAACATCTTACCAGTGCTACACTTGGCTATCAGCGGAGCCTTGTCTGGCAGCGAAACAGTTCATTCAGCCCCATTTACTGCCTTTAAAAAAACATATGGCTGACTTGCTTAAACAAATGTGTTTTCTACTGACAATTGAGATGTACAAACTATGGCATAAGGGGACGACAAGTGGATAAGAGGCAATCTGTAATTTCGATTAAGACATTAATGAGCGAGCTAGGACGGATGTAGTCAATATAACTATTTGTTTAGCACTTTTGAAATGTACAGCGACAGAATTCAGAACGTGGGCCATTCTTACTGTGTTCTCCCTGAACACCAAGTCAGAACCGTAGGATAAATAAAGGGGGCATATAAGCAGACAATGAAAGCTCTTACAATATTCGATGATGACATTTCTCTAAAACAGGTTATAGGCTACATGTGCACCACCAAGTCAGAACAGTAGGCAAAATTAAGAGGGGAAAATACACCAAATTATTAGGGTGAGGCACATGGGCTACTAACAGCTTACTCCACAACATACACTTAGTATTAATTTCTTAGCTACAGTATACATATCTCCCTGGCATATTACATAATTTATGCAGCAGCATACAAGACATTTTTGGATTCACCTTGTTGTGCTGTGCTCACTTGAACAGGAAGGTGGTGCGGCGGTCCTTCGTGGGCAAATTTTGTCATCAAAGTCTGGCATTCTCTGGATTTATGGGGCTTTCAAGACAACTGGGAAATCTGAAAAAAACAAGGTCGAATCATGATGACGTCAGTGAGCTTCAGGTCGTAGCTCTAGAAAGAGGCCAGAGTTCCGGATTAACAATTCCGAGTTGGATGACCGTTCAAAACGTATTTTCCCAGTCGGAGCTCGTTTTTTCCCCGAGTTCCCAGTTGTCTTGAACTCACTGAAGTCAGATTGCACAGTTCCGAGTTAACAGTTGTTTTGAGCACGGCACAAATCATGCTTCATTGACAGCATAGCCAATGTTGAATGTTTATAATTTTTAACTTGGAAAAGTGACCTTTAATCCCAGATTTGGGACCACACAGCCACTCCACTGAATAGCAGGCTTGTGATTGCTTTGCAATGCTTGCAGTTAGCCACTGATTATTTCCAAACCACTCATTGTTGAATTTGTGATTTCCAACTTGTTGTGTAATGTTTATGTCCAATGGCCGATGAGCACTGATACGTTTTATCTATAATTTCTCTTCATTATTTCTGTTCATATGACAAGGATTAAAAAGGATTTGCCAGTAGATTGTCGACTTGATTCATGATCTGCTGCTAGCTAAGATTTTGAAAGTATGATGTTGGCTTGATCAGTCCAATCAAAACTACTGTAGATTAAACGTGATTTGATGTCATTTTAGCTTCTTGGATGGGCACTTCTAATGTAACTATGGCAGCACCCAAGGGGCTTGAATTTTCTATCTCTACCCTTAGACTTGGTGGTGACGGAGTGTCCCCATGAGTGAGAGAACACTGAACCAATCACGGCGCAACTAGAGAACATTACCAACCCCTACGCTCCATATTTTCTGCTGAATGCCCCACCACAAAAAGCACTGATCTAGGCTGAAACACCTGCATTTTGGAGCTGCCTTACTCAAGAAAGCAAAAAAGAGACTATGTTTTTATGCCGCTTTATTAACTCAATGTTTTTTTTTAACATTGTTTGCAAATTGATATGTGACACGTATTAATGCCAAAATAACATGCAAAACAGGCAAGCCAAAAATATATTTATTTTATTTGTATTTATTTTTTAGCTAAAAATGTGGGGCTCAAAACAGGTGAGGCTCTGCCCCACCTGCCCTGAATGACGGGTCGCCACTGACAATAACACCGAGACACACACACCACAGATTGCCAGGGCAAGTACAATGAGCAGTTGGGAAAATGAAGCTGTGTGCTTGCCTGATATACAAACAAACACACACTTAATTTAGGTTAGTGTGTAGACAAGCCTTTGTCATTAAAATAATATTGTGCATATCTTTTAGATCTGCCACCCAGGCTAGATGGGTGACAGGTAACTGTGTCTCTACCGAGCTGTTCCAGGCCTGGAGTGGCACGCTGGAGCTTCCAGAGGCTTGTGGACCTGAAGCAGTGTGACGTGGCCCAGGTAATAATCACACACACGTAAACACACACGCACTCACTCAATCAATCACTCATTGTTTTGTCGTATAATTATTGTCGTATAAAATTGTGACTCTCTCTTTTAGATCTTACACCCCTATTCGCTCAACTACAACCCTCACAGCTGCAGTCGTCTACCCCTGCACCTGCTACACAGAGTCACATTAACAGAAATCCCATGCAGCCTTGTTTATACATTTGAACACTGGAATGTGAGATGTAATCTACACCTCCATTAAATTGATAGAAATCCTCATTTCGTTTAATGATTTTCCATTTGAGCATCATTATTTCTATATAGCCTACACTTTCTCATTCTGAACTTCTAACGCAAGTGGGACGATGTGGCTTGGTGACAATGATCACAAGAGTAGCTGCTCACCGGTTTGACAGCTCCAACACAGTTACACTCTGACACCGCCAAAACATCAGCTATGTGGGTGTCAGCTATCGCCTGTTAAGACTTGATCGGATTGAATCTTCCACTCATTCACTCTGTTTAGTTATATGATTATTGTCAGTTAATACAATTGTGCCTCTCTCTTTTAGATCTGCCACCCTCAGCAGTTCAGCTGCAGTCACAGCAGTCCTCTGCTGTGATATTTAATTTACCGGCTGCACCAGTTCCTGCTACACTGGCCGTGAAGGGAGACACTTTTGAGGATTCCCAGATGGATACAGATCATTCAGAATGATATTACATACACATACGCTCACTCACTCACACCATACTTACTGTATACTTACTGTCTCTTTGTGCATCTCTCTTTCAGATCTGCCTTGCACTCAACCACTGCCCCTGACAGCCTCAGGTGACTGAAAAATAAAACACAACATTCACACACACTCTGTCTCTCTCGCTCTCTCGCACTCTCGCTTTCTCCGTCAATGTAAATAAACATGTAATTACTTGTTTATTTTATGTATGCTCCATTTTATTTGAGGATTGTGTGCAATAAAGTACATTCACAACATCTTTGGTTTATTGGATATTTCTCTGATTAAAATGTTTGACCAAAAGGAAGTCGGCAGACCTGCAACCCTCTGAGCGTGTGTTCGTGTTGTGTGAAACAGGGCCCCAACAGCCCTCACATATGTACAGGGTTCCCAGGAGTGGCAGGCAGATATGTTTATTGTCCAGCAAAAATATTTGTTATGTACCAAGGCCATTCCCTGTCTACCCATCCACATTGCTCTGGCCAAACTGAGCTTTCTTCTCCACAATGAATGTATGTAGCGATCGATAGAGCAGAAGAATTACATTCAGGGTGAGTCATCAGGCAACCAAGGCCAATGAATGGAGAGAGAGAGAGATGATCTGGAGGGAGTTCCAGACCTCCGCTTTTTATGAAGCAGAAAAGCAGAGTAGTGGCTGACAAGGAAAAATAAAAACAACATGCACACACATACTGTCCTTCTATTTCTCTCTCACACACTTTTTAAAATAGTTGTAATGACTTGTTTATTTTATGTATGCTTTGATGATTGGAGATATCTAGGCCTACAACTCTCTAGAGTGCAGTTAACAAATATAATCTTTAATAACTGACAACATTGTATAATGAATACATATTAGAATAATAATCCATAATAGAGTGACCAATATTTACTGTATTGTGATTGTTAAGAGCTTTAATTAGTCAACAAGTAGTGCCCCAATGGTGGGATAGAACCATGTCTCAAAAGCAGAAGAAAAGGTCAAATTAGTTCACCAAAATGTCCGTTATGGCTATACACGTCTGGCTCCGCTGGGCTACCTGCCAATACCTGCCCTCATACCCTCATGCCATAGTCACAATTCCTTAGAAATCCAGTCCTTGTTTCACAGAACCTAATCTTACATGTCATCAACCGTAGTTGTCATTCTTGGGAGACAACATGTTTACTGTTGCCTTTTTGTCTTTGGTTTCATTTTAGCTTCTCTGTGAAAACAGCTCTGTTTGATCTAGATCCAATTCCTCAGAACTCCGGTCGTCACTTCCTCAGATCAGTGTCAATGTTTCTGTGAGTGAACAGTAAAGACATCGCCACTATTTCCAGTCCAACAGGTTTAGGACCACCACTACAATACTACACTTACTACCCGGGGAATATTGTTCATTGGTAATAAAAACAATATTCAATGTCTTGAAAAAGAGAACTGGAAGGCATTGATGATACAGAGTCAAGAACAATGTGTCGAACGTATTTATTTAGTAGATAAACATCTCTGAGAAAGAATGCATTGGAATAATAACACCAAGGCTACTTAACACCGTACACAACACCATTAGTTACGATGCTGGGCTTCAAAACATGAATAGAAAAGACAAGAGATGGAGGTTGAGGTGAGGAGGAGGGGTTTCGGGGGGCAGACGTCTTTATGGGTTTCTCTTTATGGTCATTGTCGTCTGCATCGGAGGAGGAGGAAGAAGAAGAGGAGGAATCTTTCTTTGGTTTATCCTCCTCAGTTGGTGCCTGCTTCAGGTGTTGGTGTCACAGCCTTAGCTGCATTTGTAGAGGCCTCCTCTGTCTTCGTAGGGAGGCTCTCTTGAGTTGCAGGGTCTTCCTTCTTTGTGTGGGCCTCTTGGGTTGGAGGGAGACCTTTCTGAGTCGCCGGGGCTTCTGTCTTTTTGGGGACCTCCTTTCCATCAACCTTCTTCAGGCTTCTAGTTGGGGCGAGACGATGTGGAGTCTGGAGATGATGGGGTAGGAGGGGTCTCAGTCTAAGGTTCTGTAGGATATGGGGGTGGGTTCGGGGGTGGGGGGGGGTGGGTGGGGGTGGCTGGGGGTTACGCTCACACTCTGTTTCTGTTTAAAACAGAATGTGAGCTATTGCGCGATCAGGACGGTTCCACCAGACTATAATTGAAGAAGACATATAATTTGAATTGGAAACGTATAGTATATTGGCCATGTTCAAATCAAATTGCACATCCTACTTGATTCATATGTTTGCATGAATTGAATGGGAATAGACACCACCTCTGCAACACATCAACATAACATTGGGATCAAATGAATCAATGTCTTACAATCGTACAAGGAACCACTCACAATCACAATACCATCGGATCCATCTACAACATGTTAATAACATTGTCTTTGACTCCATGCAGTTATACAGTGACATAGGTAGGTAGCACAGACAGAGTGATATTAGCCATAACTGAGAATGAACAGCAATCTGGAGTGGTGTGAGTGTTAGAGTGCACTGTGATTGATTGGTATGTGACAGAGACATGTTAGATTGACAGTGATACAACGGTATGTTGGATTCCCTGGTGTTTTCTCCCCATACATCAGATCAAATGGTTTAGTAAGGCTGGTATCCAGTACTTACCACAATTCAGTGCCTGCTCTAAAGAAAACTCCACGCTGTTGGGGAAGAGGATCAGGTACACCACTTAACTGGCAACTTGAAATGTAATACCAGGTTTACTGCAAATGTGTTGCCGCTACAGACCCTATATAATCTAAATATTGTATGATCCTATGTATAGGTACCTCATTATAAGCCATGGGCTAACTGGGAATACTAGCTATGACAAACCACATCAAGTCATGAGTACTGAGCCCCCATTCCTTCTGGGTTTGTGCGTCGTTAGCTCACCTGTCGTCGGGGGTAGGGGCGATGCCTTGCATTAGGCGGCGGTAGTTCTCGATCTCAGCCTCCAGCTTCATCTTGACGTGGAGTAGCTCCTGGTAGTCATCCACATGCCTCTCCACCTGCGTCCTCACCTGGCCCAGCTCTCCCTCCAACTGCAGCAGGATCTTATTGAGACGGGTCATCTCACGGTTGTACCGCCCAGCCGTGTCATTCAGAGATTCCTCCAGGGAGCGGACCTGTGACGGACAAGGAAAGAGACCAATCAATTAGTGAGCAGATCTGATGGACAGGCACAGGGACCAATCACATCCATTTGAACTCACTATTTTTTTTTGTATTTCCTGAATTGAAAGACACCCAGCAAGGCATTGTGAAATGCTATCGGATGTTGGACTGTTTTGTATTAGTTGTTGTTGATAGATCAAGCTCCCATCAGTTCCAGGTGATGACCGTGTTGGTGATAGGTAATGAAGTTCTGTCTGGTTCATAATGACAGAGTTCAATGTAATAACCAGGTTGGCTGGAATGTGTGTAGACAACACAGCTACGTTACATCCCCATATAGAGGTGATGCATGCTCTGTAGGTTAGGGGAAGTGTGTGGGTGTAGTAGACCCCTGTTTAGCATGGTCAGCTTTACCTTGACCCAGTTTACGTTGACCTACATTCTTAGATAAAAAGGTGCTATTTAGGGTTATTCGGCTGTCCCCATAGGAGAACCCTTTGAAGAACCCTTTTGGTTCCATGTAGAACAATTTTGGTTCCATGTAGGATCCTTTCTATAGAGGGTTCTACATGGAACCCAAAATGGTTCTACCTGGAACCAAAAATGGTTCTCCTATGGGGATAGCCGAACCCTTTTGGAACCCTTTTTTCTAAGCGTGTAGTACAGTACAGGCGGTGTATGGGGTTACCTATGTTGTGCATTGTCTGGCGTGTGTGATGTCACTGGTCAGGTGAGTGTTTTACTTTACCATCATTTACATGGGCTACAATGTGATGACATACCAAAACCAACACAGGGGGACAGAATGGAGTCTTTTTAGCCAGAAATTCCTGTCAAGAAAAGGCTTGTAGTCTTGGAAAAGGGCTTCCAGCCAAAGCGTTGACAATAGTTTCTATTATATCATATCCTCTATGTAGTTCTATAGTCCGGCCCCGGGGAAAGGGTTTTACTGCGGAATGCTGAAAGGTATTTACCATGAGGAGTGTTTGTTTTCTACACTGTGATGTGTGTGTGTGTGTGTGTGTGTGTGTGTGTGTGTGTGTGTGTGTGTGTGTGTGTGTGTGTGTGTGTGTGTGTGTGTGTGTGTGTGTGTGTGTGTGTGTGTGTGTGTGTGTGTGTGTGTGTGTGTGTGTGTGTGTGCGCGCTACGGTGCAGGTAGGTATGTTTTACCATGCTTAGTGTTGCCTGTATGTCTATCTCCAGGAGCTGTCTCTGTCTGCGCAGGTCTTTGAGCTCATTCTTGCCTGAATGCAGAGCCTCAGTGTTCTGAACCACTTCTACCTTGATGCTGTCAAACTGTCAGAGAGAGAGAGAGAGAGAGAGAGAGAGAGAGGGAGAGAGAGAGAGAGAGAGAGAGAGAGAGAGAGAGAGGGAGAGAGAGGGAGAGAGAGAGAGAGAGAGAGGGAGAGAGAGAGAGAGAGATTAATTAAGGAATGAACAAACAAGTGAAGGAATGAGATAATTAATGAACAATCAAGTGAAGGAATTAGATAATCATTGATAGTGAAGTAAAGCTCCATACCTTGCTCTGGTACCAGTCGTCGGTATCCTTGAGGTTCTTCTTGGCCAGTTTCTCGTACTGGGAGCGGATCTTGTTGATGGTATCACTCAGGTTATTGTCCTGGGAGTCAAACTCCACGAGGACCTTGGAGTCCTTGATCTTCTTACGCAGCTTATCAACCTCCTGCATGCAGCAGGGGAGAATACAGTAGTTATTATGGGCTATTTCAAGTAAAAGCTGATCTAGGATCAAAAATATATATATATTATACAGCTGCACCATCGAGAGCATCCTGACCAGTTGCATCACCGCCTGGTATGGCAATTGGTCGGCATCCGACCGTAAGGCGCTACAATGCGTACGGCCCAATACATCACTGGGGCCAAGCTTCCTGCCATCCAGGACCTATATACTAGGCAGTGTAAGAGGAAGGCCCAAAAAATTGTCAAAGGCTCCAGTCACCCAAGTCATAGACTGTTCTCTCTGCTACCGCACGGCAAGAGGTACCGGAGCGCCAAGTCTAGGTCCAAAAGGCTCCTTAACAGCTTCTACCCCCAAGCTATAAGACTGCTGAACAATTAATAACATGGCCACCCGGACTATTTACATTGACCCCCCCACACACACACTTTACCCCTACCTAGATGTACAAATTACCTGGAATAACCTGTACCCCCGCACATTCACTGGGTACTAGTACTCCCTGTATATAGCCTCGTTATTGTTATGTCATTTTATTATGTTATTTTTTAAACATTTTTTATATATTTTCTTAACTCTATTTCTTGAACTGCATTGATGGTTAAGGGCTTGTAAGTAAGCATTTCACGGTAAGGTCTACACCTGTTGTATTCGGCGCATGTGACAAATAACATTTGATTTGATCTCTCCCATTCCCAGCTATAACCCTAACCATTATGAGGTAAATCTCAAAACTGTTCTGGGAACAGTGGGTGAATGAGTGTGTGTCCTTACGTCCTTATGGTCCTTCTTGAGGAAGGCCAGCTCTTCCTTCACAGAGTCGACCTGGCTCTCCAGCTGCATGCGGTTCAGGTTGGTGTCGTCAATCATCTTCTTCAGACCAATCAGGTCCTGCTCCACACTCTTCCTGGCCTGCTTCTCGTTGTCCAGCCTGCAGAGGAGAGGACAGGAGTATGGGTCACAGTCTCTCTTAGCCCCATACAATGTAAAAAGACCCATTGGGTTTTAGCAAGGAGTGCTATATGTAAATGACAACCATTTTCATATTTTTTTTTTATTATAATGACATAATAATAACATAATAATCCAATCCAATAATATGTATTTTATTTTGTGTATTTGTTTCCTATTTTTTATAATTCATTGTGGATACTACTAAGTGTGTTAAATAAATCTCCAGGTCTTTTTCTATAATAAATTGAAAGCATGTCATGTCTCACTTGTTTTTGAAGTCATCATTGGCCAGTTTGGTGTTGTCAATTTGCAGCAATAAATGCGCATTATCCATGGTCATATCACGGAGCTGAAACAGAGAGAACATGGGCCAGTTATTGAAAATTCACTAAACACACAAAATTATTCACAGACTGAGATCAGGTGACTATCAGGTGAATAAGCTCAGCTGACATAGACATACTGTACATTGATCGTTTAAAGGGCGAAATGCAGAAGAAATCAGTCTAATTAATCATATTAAATAATTAACTGTGTGAAAAATCACCTTCTTCCTGAGGTCATTCAACGGTTTCTCAACCACATCCCAGTCGCGGCCGTTGGGGTCTCCCCTCTTGTCCAAGATGTCCTGAATCTGATCCTCCAGATCTTTGTTTGCTTCCTCCAGGTTCCTCACCTTGCCCAGGTAGCTTGACAGACGGTCGTTGAGACCCTTCATGGTCTTCTTATCATCCGCGGCGGGCCCTGGGGCAGGAGAGACCTCCTTCGAATTCTCCGGGTCGTAACGCATCACGTTCCGCAGCCCCTCCAGACTGGCCACGGAAACCCTGGAGCCTCTTCCTCCGGCCCCACCGAACATGCTAAAGGCGCTGTTCCTAGACATGGCAGTAGTTGGTTGAATGGGTGAGTTGGGAGAGAAATAGAGAGGCAGTGTAGAACCGATTGTCACCTGTACAGGTAGTGATTGAGAGATGTGAGGGACTGTTTTAATACCGCTGCTCAACACCTGAAACCGTCCCTAAAGATACGATTGGCTGAAGAACGTCCAGCACCCCCCCGGGCAAACAGGTTTAGAGTAAACATTCAAGTTTTCCTTTGTGACTTTGTTCTTTTTACTATGTAATTTAGAGTTCCACCTCAGCTGATTGGACAGAGGTGGATACCTGAGTGGTGAGGGTTGGTTCTTGCCCACCTTAAAAGCAGGTGAAAACCTGAGAAGATGTGCCTTTCCCTAAACTCTGAGTCTGATTCTTGAGACTCTCTCTCTCTGTCATTCTGACAAGAACACACTGACAAGATGCCCAAATCAGGAGGATACAGCAGCCAGTCCTCCGGTAACACGCCCAAAAGCTACTCGAACGACGCCACTAACAAGGACCTTCTCAAGCCCATGAACCCCCAGGTGGACCCCAAGGACCAGTCGGACAAGAGCCAGGAGAAGGACCAGCTGGTTGGACTCAACGACAAGTTTGTAGCGTTCATTGACAAGGTGTGTTATTTTATTATTATATTATTATTATTATTAATAATAATAATAATTGTATTGATGGATTGGATTTATTATTTTACCTGCAAAATCAATAGATTGATGCAATAGGTCTGTCTGAAGTCTGCTGGTAATAGAGAAACATCTGTATGGCACTCCTACATCATTATTTCAGCCACATGCTATTTGATTTGATGCTTAATTAATGCGTTTTCTTCCAATTCATTGTGTAATAATTCCATTAGATAGACCCAAAGCAAATCTTGACATAAAACAATTGTATATTTCTAATTGTCTACAGCCCTACCGTATTATACATTCTACTTAACTGTCATTATACTTCATTACCACCTTTACAGAATTAGAGGCCTACCTTCACTAAAATAAGAGCCTCTGTAATCATCCCAGCAGCGGAGTTTATGTAGCCAAAACATTCTACCCAGAGAGAGGTATTCTAGAGCTCTCATCACCATCACTCACACCTGTAAAGAAAACCTGTCAGACATATTATTTTCTCTCTTTCTCCGTCGCTCATATGGCGTTTTCAACTGCTGAGGTGCCACCTTGTGGCCAATAACAGAATACCATTTCAAAATTGAAAAGCGTTACATTATTTTTCATTTCTTTCAAATATTGCAAACTTTCCAAATCTATTTTCTTATATAGATTTTTGGACTTGGACTTTGTCAATATTGTATAATATTTTTGTTAGGTTACATTTGTGAGAGGGGTGGCCAAGTTGTTGTTAACATACCCTAAGTTCCGTGTAGCTCAGTTGGTAGCGCATGGCCATGCGCCAGGGTTGTGGGTTTGATTCCCACGGGGGACCAGTATTAAAATGTATGTACACACTACTCTAAGTTGCCATGGAGAAGAGCGTCTGCTAAATGACTCAAAATGTATCCCTCAGTGACATAAATGGATAGGAGTTGTTGCCTTCTATAACTCATTATAGTTTACTCTGACTGGTTTCAGATGCAACAACCTTGATTTACTTTCTGATCCAACTCTCTCTCTCTCTCTCTCTCTCTCTCTCTCTCTCTCTCTCTCTCTCCTCTTTAGGTGCAAAATCTGGAGCAGCAGAACAAGGTCCTGGACACGCATCTGAAGATCCTGAAGGAGCAGGAGGACTACAAGGGCAACGTGGACGCTGTGGTCCAACAGCTGGCCAACGAGCTGCAGCAGCAGATCGAAAACCTGGCCCGGGACAAACAGAAACTGACGCAGGAGCTGGCACGCTGCCAGGACGAAGTGGACCAGACACGCAACAAGTCAGTGACTTCATTTTTACATTTTAGTCATTTACTTCACAGAGCCTTTCGTAGTTAGGTAATAATCCTAATAGAAGAATCGAATAGAACAGAATAGAATGGAATATAATACAAAATAATACAATGCAATATAATAGAATGGCATTGAATTTAGTTTTATTTAATTGGACAACATGCACTCCAAAAGATAGATCTAAATCTTTCATGTATTTACCATTACAGAAACCCCTAACAAACCACCCAACACTTGATTCCTGTGAAGCAAGCCTATAGAGTAAACTAGGACCGAGACAACAGTAAAGTGTATAATATAAATCATAGTTTAGATATTGCACAGGTCACCAGGACTCCAGGAAATGCCATTGTACACAACAGGAACCTCATCAGTCTATAGTGACAAAGAGCATTTTCTCACGCTAGGCTACGGAGCATTTTTCCACCTGGGTCACCAGTTCTCAAGAGTCAGAGGTGCTAATTCTTCATCCTTACATAAGCCTCTGTCCACTGGGTTGAGTTAGGTACGTACAGGGGAGCTCTGGTGTGCCCTGCACTATGTCTGTTGGGAGAGGTACATGTACTGTAGTCAGTGTACACTCCCCAGCCACTCTACTCCACTCTACCCGCTAACCAGGGACCTCTGTGCTGCACAGTACCCAGAGACAGGGCTCTGAGAGAGGAGAGAATGTGGAACCCTTAGGGACCTGGGCTCTTACCCAGTCTGGATCCAACTCAACACAGGCACGATATGCTAGGGTGTCTGTCTGACATGAAGTGTGTGGGGGGGGGGGGGGGGGACAAAGCAGCAGATGGTCTGACTGTAGGATGATGAGTTGACATGTCAGTGAAATGTTTTTTGTAGGAAAGAGGGGAAGGGGGGACTTGGAGATGTGTGTGGTGTGTCGTGCGGCCGCGGGTGTGTGTGTTTACCTGAGCTCCCATACCTTGGTGGCAGGTAGCCTAGAGGTTAAGAGCAGTGGGCCTGTAACCAAAGGGTTGCTAGTTTGAATCCCCAAGCTGACTAGGTGAAACATCTATCTGTGCCCTTGAGCAAGGCACTTCACGCTAATTATTCCTATAAGTCACTCTGGATAAGAGCATCTGCTAAATGACTAAAATATCAAAACAACAATTATCCGCTCTGTGGTCCTCCAGGTACCAGGATGAAGTCCAGGTGAAGGTGGATCTGGAGAATGACTTTGTGATCAACAAGAAGGAAATGGATGAGGGCCACCTGGCAGCAGTGAAACTGGCTCTGGAACTGGAGGACCTGATGGGAGAACTGGACTTCCTGAGGCGGGGGCTATGACGAGGTAGGCTGACTGACACGCCAATCAGAGGCTAGGTGGAACCAGAACCATATATAGCTAACATGGCGTCCAGTGTTAAAGTTTGCCAAACTCTTTATACTACATGGAGCTATTGTAACTTACAATCTCAAATCTGCCAACTAGGGCAGAGGGAAGGAGGCAGTTGTCTGGAATGAGACGCAGCCCAGATCTCCTTCTCTAATGTGGTGTTATTGTCCTGGCTGTGGTGTGACAGGAGCTGAAGGAGCTGGAGTCTCAGATCCAGAATGAGACATTGGTTGTGAAGGAGAGCAACAAGAGAGCTCTAGACATGGACGAGATCATCGACAGTGTCAAGAAACAGTACGCTGACATGGCCTCCCATGCCAGAGAGGAGGCAGAGCTGTGGAACCAGAAAAAGGTGATAATATTTTAGGTAATTTAGCAGACACTCTTATCCAGAGCAATAAGGGTTAAATGCCTTGCTCAAGGGCACGTTGACATATTTTTCACCTAGTCGGCTCAGGGATTAGAACCAACGACTTTTCATTTACTGGCCCATCGTTCTTAACCACTAGGCTACCTGCCATCCAGCGGCAGCGTTGGTATCTATTATCCTTCAAGAATAACTTTTGTTTCACAACTTCACCACAGTTACACACCAGAGCCACACACACACCTACATTATGTATCACAGTAAATGATGATGCAACAAGGGTGATGGCTATCCTAAATATATTCCCTGATTCCCCCTCTATCCCTTCTCCCCCTCTCTCTTTCTCCCTCCCTCTCCTCCCCATCTCCTCCTATCAGATGGATGACATAGTGCTGACAGCAGGGCAGTATGATCACGATGTACGTGATGTGAAGAAGGAGATTGCTGACATGCTCCGTCTCATCCAGAGACTGAAGGCAGAGCTGGAGGCCCTCAAGAGACAGGTGAGACGCTCTCTCTCACACACACAATCAGGCACACACACACAATCAGTCCATATCCTTCTCCACTTCCATTATCCCTCTAACCTCCCCCTCCCCCTCCCCCTCCCTCTCCCTCTCCCTCTCCCTCTCCCTCTCCTCTCCCTCCCCCTCCCTCCCTCTCCCTCTCCCTCTCCCCCTCCCCCTCCCTCCCTCCCCTCTCACCTTCCCCCTCCCTCCCTCTCCCCCTCCCCCTCCCTCCCGCTCCCCCTCCCCCTCCCTCCCTCTCCCTCTCCCCCTCCCCCTCCCTCCCTCCCTCTCACCTTCCCCCTCCCTCCCTCCCCCTCTCCCCCTCCCCCTCCCCCCCGCTCCCCCTCCCCCTCCCCCTCCCTCCCTCTCCCTCTCCCCCCCCTCTCCCCCTCCCCCTCCCTCCCTCTCCCCCTCCCCCTCCCCCTCCCTCTCCCCTCTTCCCCTGTTCAGAAAATGGTTCTTGAGAAGGACATTGAGGATGCAGAGGTGGATGGGCAGAATGCGTTGGAGCAGGCCAGGGATAATATTGTTGAGCTGGAGGACGCTCTCCGCAGGGCCAAGCAGGACATGGCCCGTCAGGTCAGGGAGTACCAGGAACTGATGAACCTCAAACTGGCCCTGGACATCGAGATCGCCACCTACAGGAAACTACTGGAGGGAGAGGAGATGAGGTGAGTGGCACAGTGGAGCGGGGAGGCCTGGGGAGAGAAGTGTGTGTGGTGGCGGGGGATGTAGGGGGGTTATGTGTGTATGGGTGGGGTCAGGGGTGTGTTTGTGTGTGTGTGTCTGTGTGTGTGTGTGTGTGTGTGTGTGTGAGAGAGAGAGAGATTGAAATCGAAAAATACTGTAGTATCCTGCCTATACTTAGCCTGTATTCTCTCTTGTCATTTCAGAATGAATAACCATATACGTCAGCAAGGTAAGAGCTCTTCTTATTCTCCCCCCCCCCCCCCCCCAGTGATTCACTCTCTTCTTCATTAGTTTATTCAACCTTAGAACCTCTAGGGTAGCATCTACATGATTCTTTCCCCTTCCGAGTAGTTCTTTCCCATCCTCAGTAAATGTGTAGGAGGGTGAGTAAGAAGGGAAAGATCTGATAGGAAGGAACTGTGATCTGTGTTTTGTCATGATCTGTGTGTGTCCTACTAAAATCCAATCATATCTCTTTTGCTCAGATTACTAAACAAACCAACCAATACCAGTCCTTGCTTGCACGCAGACATTGATTTTCCGTCGAAGCCCCTCCTGACTCTGAAGCCCCTCCCATTAGATACCGTTGCCCCCCCAACCATCCCAGGAAGCGTGTGCTGATCAGAATTGAGGTGGAGGAGGGCAAGGTCGTGTCCAAGAGCTCGCACTACTCAGACGATTAACCAAGCCCACTGTCACTCTGCTGTCGCTATAGCAACATGGTGTTGTACTTCTCTCTATTTTCTATCTAAAAAACATTGCAGAGTCTTTTATTTTTTACGTTAAGGTCATTGTTCAATAAGCTAAGGTGTTAAAATTACAAACTTTGTTTACAACTGCAGTTTGGGAGACCATGACCAACAGTAACAGGCGCTCTTACAAAATGTGTCCTGGGCTCTTTTTCATTACGTTTGTGGTGGGAGAATTTCTCTGTGCTCTCTTGTGCTCGTGTGACTGGGAAGGCCATGTGCTCCAAAGCTTGAATGTCACTGAACCATGTCCAAAATAAAAGGGAATATATTATGGTACCAAATATGTGTATGGTTTGTTTAAGGAGTAGGTCTGTCTGTCACCCTATACAACTCAGCCCTGAACTCAAGGTATACATGGGCCTATTATCACCACACAGACAGAGATATACTTCCTAGAACCCCAGGACCACCACTGTCATCATTTAAGGACTTACATACATTATCTCCTTTTGATGAAAACAAATGTCTAATTTGACAACGGTAATGTTAAACACAACTGTCTAGAGAGAGAGAGAGAGAGATAGAGAGAGAGAGAGAAGAGAGGGAGAGAGGAGAGAGGAGAGAGAGAGAGAGAGAGAGAGAGAGAGAGAGAGAGAGAGAGAGAGAGAGAGAGGAGAGAGAGGAGAGAGAGAGAGGGGGGGGGAGAGAGAGAGAGAAAGAGAGAAAGAGAGAGAGGAGAGAGAGGGAGAGAGAGAGAGAGGAGAGAGAGGGAGAGAGAGAGAGAGAGGAGAGAGAGAGCAAGAGAGAGGAGAGAGAGAGGAGAGAGAGAGCGAGAGAGAGCGAAGAGAGAGAGAGAGAAGAGAGAGAGAGAGAGAGAGACGAGAGAGCGAGAGAGAGGTTTGCTGGGAACACCAGCTGATGATGAGATGAGGACGAGATAGTGATATGATGGATAGCAGGATATCTGGGAGACTGCCCGGTCTCTTACCATATTTCACTCCATCACCCCTCCCTCTCGCTCTCTTTCTCGCACACACACTCAGACAAATGCTCATATGCAACACACACACTAACAAAAAGGCTTACACACACACACACACACACAGTATTGTACATAAAAAATTCGGACCCCATGTTAATAATCTGTCACTCTCAACGTCATGTAAAAATTCAGACCTTTTATAGCTACACATCACTCTTACCCAGCCTTAACTCTCTCTCGCTCTCTAGTCTTTAGTTTGTGTGAGAAAATGATGTTTACATGTCAAATAGTTAAATAGTTTGTGTGAATAGTCACACTGAAGTTCTCTCTTGTTTCCCCCATATGCACTAGTTATAGTTTCAACAAAGAGATACAAAATGTATACTTGATTTTCTGAGTAGGCAATAAAGTAGCTTTATAAACTTTGCACATTAAACTGTGAATCTGACCAATCCTGTGTTTGAGGGCTATTATGATCAGTAGGTAAAACACAGTCAATCATTTTGCTTCAAGGATTTTTAGCACACTGTTGCAGCCTTACAAATACGCAGACAATGAACCATTCTTGGTTTCACTTCAAATTTGGAAAGATAATTTCAATTTTGGAAGGATAATTTCAACTTTGGAAATATAATTGATCTTCCCAGATATGGTGTAGCCTAAAGAACTGAACACTAAAGGCTCTGTTCCCTGTCTCATTTCAAATGTGCTCTAAATGTTAGAATCTCAGAGCTCTAATCACTACCCTGTGTTCCAGATGTTTTTTGGACTGCGGAGGAGCACAGAGCACACCCCTCTCTCCCCTGTTCAGAGCACATACCAACACCAGATAAAGACTAGGGAGGGAGAGAGAGAGAGAGAGGGAGAGGAGAGGAGAGGGAGAGGGAGAGAGAGAGAGAGAGAGAGAGAGAGAGAGAGAGAGAGAGAGAGAGAGAGAGAGAGAGAGAGAGAGAGAGAGAGAGAGAGAGAGAGAGAGAGAGAGAGAGAGAGAGAGAGAGAGAGAGAGAGAGAGAGAGAGAGAGAGAGAGAGATAGAGATAGAGATAGAGATAGATAGAGATAGAGAGAGAGAGAGAGAGAGAGAGAGAGAGATAGAGATAGATGATAAGATAGATTAGATAGATAGATAGATAGATAGATAGATAGATAGATAGATAGATAGATAGATAGATAGATAGATAGAGAGAGAGAGAGAGAGAGGACAGAGAGAGAGAGAGAGAGAGAGAGAGAGAGAGAGAGAGAGAGAGAGAGAGAGAGAGGGAGAGAGGGAGGGAGGGAGAGAGTGAGTGGGAGGGAGGGAGTGGGAGGGAGGGGGAGAGAGAGAACGAGAGAGAGATGGAGTAGTCAGTTAGATTCATCTTAATTCGACCCATCTGCTCTTTTATATCCAAATCAGCCCAGTTCATCATAATAGAGGCCTCTGTTGATAATTAATAACATTATGTTTATCTCTGATGGATTGAATCAACTTGATTAGAAAAAGAAAAATATTGGTGACTTTTATAGTGATTGTTTGAATTTATTATGACTACCCAAATAGTGTACATATGTATAATGATGGCTTTAAACACAACGTGTTCAATGGCCACAATGTCAAGAGTCACACATGCTTTCAATAAGTGTTGCTGTGACTCTGAGTTGACAGACATGGGAAGCAAATTCTGGTTGCATGAGAGAGGTGGGGCAACCCTACCAGTCCTGCACATTGAATGGGGTCTTTCTACAACTGTTCCCTTACAACTAGGGTCCACAGACTCGGGGCCACCGCTGCACTCAAAGAGTAATCCAGGAGTAGAGTATGCTACATAATCCATATGCAATAATCCCCATTTATAATCCCACACGTCCATCCCCAAAGTGAGAGCAGTCCTGTCCTGGCTACTCAGAGAGCGATATCCTCAGAGTCCTGTCTCCTCCTCCATCTCCATCTGTCTCTGAGTTTATGGAGGAGTTTCCTCACCGGGTCCGTATACTGCCTGTTGGCCAGCCCCAGGACCAGCGGCACCACTGCCATGCTCCCGATCCCCGTGCACGACAGCACGATGTGTGTGGTGGAGTTCCCGCGCGGCTCCTCGCTGAGCAGAAACGCCACGCACACGTGTATGTAGATGATGTAGGGCACCCAGCAGGCCAGGAAGGTCAGCGACACGGCTGCCACGCAGCGCGTGTAGCGGAGGTTGAGCCGCTGCTCCTGTTCCGAGGACTGACCGCCCCCCCTGGTCGCCACGGAGCGGTGCAGGCGGCAGATGTCCTTAATCTGGCCCCGGGTGATCCACAGCACACGTCCCGTCATGCCCGCGATGGACAGGATGGCAGGCGCCAGCAGCCCGTACACCTCGAGGTAGATGAAGGCATTGGGGAAGACCCGTCTGTAAGAGCAGCACTCTGAGCCGACCGGCGCCGCTAACGCTGCCGCCATGGTCGAACAGTTCCCCGGCACATCCGGCGTGCCCGTGTCATTAAATGCACAGCAGCCGTTCCACCCCGGCCCGGCCCGGTTGTTCCAGCCGAAGGCGGGCAGGGAGGCGTAGAGCAGCGGAGGCGCCCACACGGCGAGCAGCGCCAGCGGGAAGTGGCGGTGAACCCAGAAGCTACTATAATGTAACGGACTCACGATGCACATGTACCTGTCATAATGAACTATCACCAGGTTAAACAGGAACGCCAGAAACAAGAAATTAGGAAAAATATGAACCAGGAGACAGGAGCTAAAACTCAGCGGGCGGTTGAGTCCCATCCAGGGGATGAACGGCAGGGCCACGCCCGTACACAGGTCAGCCACTAGCAGGCTCAGGAAGAAGTAGTTTGGGGTGTTGTAGAGCTGACGGTTACAAGAGATGCCCAGGATGATGACCAGGTTGGCCAGGATGATGGTGGTGGACAGGGGCACGGTGATGGCGTAGATGAGACGTGCCTCCGACAGCAGCGGCCGCACAGCAGAGTCATTGACCAGGTCATCCATGGTTGCGGTTGTGGTGGTTGTGTTCTTCCACAGTTGGCTTTAGTGTGCCAGAACTTCACCCCCACTGCTACGGAGACTTCCACAGCTCCCATTAAACTGCAGGAAGCCTGGGTGAAGACAGACAGACAGACAGACATAGAATAAAGTTAGACCAGAGATCATGGAGCATTATGTATTCAGAGCTCAAAACAAACTGCCTGTTAGTTGCTCTGGATAAGAGTGTTGGCTAAATGACCAACATGTAAATGTAAATGCAAACTACTCTCTCGTCTAGAGACCATATGATACGGTAAACCCAGTGTGTCAAACAAGAGAGGCTTGGACCCCTGAAATAGCCTCTCTCTCTAGCATCATGTATCAATGGTATTCATTGATCAACAAACCAGACAGAAAAGATACCCAGCCGTACATCAGGGTTTGAGGGTCGGTAATTGAATAACCCTCGTCTATTGGCTAAATGGCCTATTTAGGTAAAACACAGTGTCATCATGTTCTAACTGTCTCTCCACTTGTAAAAAGATGTAGATGTTATCTCTTTAAACACAATTACAACAGTCATCATGGCCGTAGGCTTGCTGTTTCCTCTCCATTGCCCCAGTGTGAGAGAGAGACATGTTTAAAAGACGACCGTCTTTGTTTTCTTCCTGCAGACTGCTGCGGTTCACGTAGATTGATGGCAAAGGAAATGTAATATCAAGCCTTTTGTCTGAATAGGCAGAAAGAGAGAGGGACAACGACGGGGGACGGGGGGACGGGGGGGGGGTCAGTCAACATCAGCGTTCAGAACGACGCAGATAGAATTATAATGGATTAGGTTGACACAATGAATGCCCTATATTACTGTATGTCAATCATATTTGTTCTATGCTATACATTTCTATCTGAATGTTTTGATAGAAATGTAATGGATTCCCTATTCTCTATATGACAAGCAATTGCATATAATCTAAGCAATACATTCTATCTGAATGTGTTTGTTTTGTAAGGTTGCGCACTTCACTGTATAATTTGTTTTGCCATCTAGAACCTAAAAGGGTTATTTGACTGTCCCCATAGGAGAACCCTTTGAAGAACCCTTTTGGTTCCAAGTAGAACCCTTTTGAGTTCCATCTAGGACCCTTTCCACAGAAGGTTCTACATGGAACCCAAAAGGGTTCTACGTGGAACCAAAAAGGGTTCTCCTATGAGGACAGCCAAGAGTCCAAGAGTGTACTGAACAGACCCGATCAGGTCCGACTCTGTGGTTAGTTATTATACACCTTCTTTTATGCTGCTGTGATTTCTGGAGCCAGGTTGCTGAGGGTCCAGTATCTAGACTAGCATAACTAATGCAGGGTTGTGGAAAGTGACACCACACTGGACAAAGCTAAGCGTTCCTAGACACATTTCTATGTGAGATACATCGTCTCACATACAGTAACACCCTCATGTACAGATGTAGGCTCTTAACACCCTTTTGTCGCTGAGAATTTTCCTGCACAGCAGGAAATACAAACGTGTAGTGTATTCAAGGTTTAAAAATGAGTTCTAAAGTTTGTCATTTCCACTTTAAAATGTCAGACTTCATTTGAACAAAGTGGAGTGCTGGCTCTCTAAAAAAGACCACATGTAGCTAAAGTGAAGGACTAAATTGAAACTATAGCTGGAGTGAACTCCAACATGGTTGCTAAGGTGAAGGATTCAATCGAAGCTTTAGCGGGGAGGAAACTTAATTTGTAGCTCATTTCTGACCTGAATGGCATGGCTGCTGGGGTGAAAACTGTGGTTGAAGCCTTAGCTGAAGGAACTGTTGCATTTCTATTGTTATTTTTTCATTGCACTTGCATTCAGTAGCATCTATGAATCACATTGGACACGGGTGGTTTCTAATGTTGTGAAATTCTCGCTAGTGTTTACAGAACAACTGCTTCTGAGAGATTAGGATCAGGATCTGCAATTGTAACATTAAGCAACTGTAACAAAATGGATGACTGCAGTGTAGCCGTTATTATGAGTACATGGATTGCTAATGCATAATAATATGAAAGTGTGTATTCTTATTTTAAATGTAGTTTTGAACCTGTCTATTAATGCTATGTATTGTCATGGTATGTAGCTCTGTCCTTCAACTGTAACTGTCTGTTGGTGTTCTGTATTACGTCATGTTTTATGTAGCTCTGTCTTTCAGCTGTAACTGTCTGTTGGTGTTCTGTATTACGTCATGTTTTATGTAGCTCTGTCCTTCAGCTGTAACTGTCTGTTGGCGTTCTGTATTAGGTCATGTTTTATGTAGCTCTGTCCTTCAGCTGTAACTGTCTGTTGGTGTTTTGTATTACGTCATGTTTTATGTAGCTCTGTCCTTCAGCTGTAACTGTCTGTTGGCGTTCTGTATTACGTCATGTTTTATGTAGCTCTGTCCTTCAGCTGTAACTGTCTGTTGGCGTTCTGTATTAGGTCATGTTTTATGTAGCTCTGTCCTTCAGCTGTAACTGTCTGTTGGTGTTCTGTATTATGTCATGTTTTATGTAGCTCTGTCCTTCAGCTGTAACTGTCTGTTGGTGTTCTGTATTACGTCATGTTTTATGTAGCTCTGTCCTTCAGCTGTAACTGTCTGTTGGTGTTCTGTATTATGTCATGTTTTATGTAGCTCTGTCCTTCAGCTGTAACTGTCTGTTGGTGTTCTGTATTATGTCATGTTTTAGGTAGCTCTGTCCTTCAGCTGTAACTGTCTGTTGGTGTTCTGTATTACGTCATGTTTTATGTAGCTCTGTCCTTCAGCTGTAACTGTCTGTTGGTGTTCTGTATTACGTCATGTTTTATGTAGCTCTGTCCTTCAGCTGTAACTGTCTGTTGGCGTTCTGTATTAGGTCATGTTTTATGTAGCTCTGTCCTTCAGCTGTAACTGTCTGTTGGTGTTCTGTATTAGGTCATGTTTTATGTAGCTCTGTCCTTCAGCTGTAACTGTCTGTTGGCGTTCTGTATTACGCCATGTTTTATGTACAGTGGGGAAAAAAAGTATTTAGTCAGCCACCAATTGTGCAAGTTCTCCCACTTAAAAAGATGAGAGAGGCCTGTAATTTTCATCATAGGTACACGTCAACTATGACAGACAAATTGAGGGGGAAAAATCCAGAAAATCACATTGTAGGATTTTTAATGAATTTATTTGCAAATTATGGTGGAAAATAAGTATTTGGTCACCTACAAACAAGCAAGATTTCTGGCTCTCACAGACCTGTAACTTCTTCTTTAAGAGGCTCCTCTGTCCTCCACTCGTTACCTGTATTAATGGCACCTGTTTGAACTTGTTATCAGTCTAAAAGACACCTGTCCACAACCTCAAACAGTCACACTCCAAACTCCACTATGGCCAAGACCAAAGAGCTGTCAAAGGACACCAGAAACAAAATTGTAGACCTGCACCAGGCTGGGAAGACTGAATATGCAATAGGTAAGCAGCTTGGTTTGAAGAAATCAACTGTGGGAGCAATTATTAGGAAATGGAAGACATACAAGACCACTGATAATCTCCTTCGATCTGGGGCTCCACGCAAGATCTCACCCCGTGGGGTCAAAATGATCACAAGAACGGTGAGCAAAAATCCCAGAACCACACGGGGGGACCTAGTGAATGACCTGCAGAGAGCTGGGACCAAAGTAACAAAGCCTACCATCAGTAACACACTACGCCGCCAGGGACTCAAATCCTGCAGTGCCAGACGTGTCCCCCTGCTTAAACCAGTACATGTCCAGGCCCGTCTGAAGTTTGCTAGAGTGCATTTGGATGATCCAGAAGAGGATTGGGAGAATGTCATATGGTCAGATGAAACCAAAATAGAACTTTTTGGTAAAAACTCAACTCGTCGTGTCTGGAGGACAAAGAATGCTGAGTTGCATCCAAAGAACACCATACCTACTGTGAAGCATGGGGGTGGAAACATCATGCTTTGGGGCTATTTTTCTGCAAAGGGACCAGGACGACTGATCCGTGTAAAGGAAAGAATGAATGGGGCCATGTATCGTGAGATTTTGAGTGAAAACCTCCTTCCATCAGCAAGGGCATTGAAGATGAAACGTGGCTGGGTCTTTCAGCATGACAATGATCCCAAACACACCGCCCGGGCAACGAAGGAGTGGCTTCGTAAGAAGCATTTCAAGGTCCTGGAGTGGCCTAGCCAGTCTCCAGATCTCAACCCCATAGAAAATCTTTGGAGGGAGTTGAAAGTCCGTGTTGCCCAGCGACAGCCCCAAAACATTACTGCTCTAGTGGAGATCTGCATGGAGGAATGGGCCAAAATACCAGCAACAGTGTGTGAAAACCTTGTGAAGACTTACAGAAAACGTTTGACCTGTGTCATTGCCAACAAAGGGTATATAACAAAATATTGAGAAACTTTTGTTATTGACCAAATACTTATTTTCCACCATAATTTGCAAATAAATTCATTAAAAATCCTACAATGTGATTTTCTGGATTTATTTTTCTCATTTTGTCTGTCATAGTTGACGTGTACCTATGATGAAATTTACAGGCCTCTCTCATCTTTTTAAGTGGGAGAACTTGCACAATTGGTGGCTGACTAAATACTTTTTTCCCCCACTGTAGCTCTGTGCTTCAGCTGTAACTGTCTGTTAGCGTTCTGTATTACGTCATGTTTTATGTAGCTCTGTCCTTCAGCTGTAACTGTCTGTTGGCGTTCTGTATTACGTCATGTTTTATGTAGCTCTGTCCATCAGCTGTAACTGTCTGTTGGTGTTCTGTATCAGGTCATGTTTTATGTAGCTCTGTCCTTCAGCTGTAACTGTCTGTTGGTGTTCTGTATTACAACATGTTTTATGTAGCTCAGTCCTTCAGCTGTAACTGTCTGTTGGCGTTCTGTATTACATCATGTTTTATGTAGCTCTGTCCTTCAGCTGTAACTGTCTGTTGGTGTTCTGTATTACGTCATGTTTTATGTAGCTCTGTCCTTCAGCTGTAACTGTCTGTTGGCGTTCTGTATTACATCATGTTTTATGTAGCTCTGTCCTTCAGCTGTAACTGTCTGTTGGTGTTCTGTATTACGTCATGTTTTATGTAGCTTTGTCCTTCAGCTGTAACTGTCTGTTGGTGTTCTGTATTACGTCATGTTTTATGTAGCTCTGTCCTTCAGCTGTAACTGTCTGTTGGTGTTCTGTATTACGTCATGTTTTATGTAGCTCTGTCCTTCAGCTGTAACTGTCTGTTGGTGTTCTGTATTACGTCATGTTTTATGTAGCTCTGTCCTTCAGCTGTAACTGTCTGTTGGTGTTCTGTATTACGTCATGTTTTATGTAGCTCTGTCCTTCAGCTGTAACTGTCTGTTGGTGTTCTGTATTACGTCATGTTTTATGTAGCTCTGTCCTTCAGCTGTAACTGTCTGTTGGCGTTCTGTATTACGTCATGTTTTATGTAGCTCTGTCCTTCAGCTGTAACTGTCTGTTGGTGTTCTGTATTATGTCATGTTTTATGTAGCTCTGTCCTTCAGCTGTAACTGTCTGTTGGTGTTCTGTATTACGTCATGTTTTATGTTTTGTGTTTAGCACTAACACACCTGATTAAAATCCTCAAAGCTTGATGATGAGTTTATCATTTGAATCAGATGTGTAGTGCTAGGGCTAAAACATGAAATGTGCACCCCTTTGGGTCCCCAGGATCAGGATTACGAAGTCATAAGCGGATGTAACTGTGTTTCTCCTATTAGAAAATCCTCCTGTTTGAAAATGCTAATTTACCTTTGATCATTTTACAGTAAAGAATGCTAATGTACTTTGTCATTTTACAGTAATTTGATAATTATAATTATGGTTTAGTCAGTCTACTTTTAACTGAGCTCCAATTCCTCAGAGGTTGAAGAACCCAATATGCTCATGTATTTCATGTGTCTGTCTTTTTCTTGATTCATATGTCCAATATAAGAAAATAGTGTTGAAAACAAAGCTCACCTTTGTAGGACAAGAGATTCAGTCGTCGGTTCCCTGTGAAGGAGAAACTCCTTATAAAACTCCTTATCATCATGTGATTAGAGAACAGGTGTATGCCACACAGGTATAGTTAATATCAACACCCTGTAGATCCCGAATAACACCCTTTCTCCTCTAAATGACCCGCCACGCTACACACACTCCCTGTGGTGAATCTATCCAATGGTACAGAGAACTGTCCTGCTGCCCCCCTCAGAAAGCCCTTGTGGTGAGGCAGACAGAGGAGCTGAGTGCAGGGGCTTCCTAACAGATGCTGGGTCTTAAAGGGGAAGTACACTCAGAGAGGGGGAGTGGGAGCAGTGCCAGTAAGGTGCTGTCAGAGTCAGGGGCCACAATAGAGATAAAGGGAGTATTCACATTATACATTTGAGAAATGGGTGAACTGCGGATGTGTATATGAAATTATGCCTTATCGGCCATCTTAAATGAATAATTAATTGTCCATTATAAATGAAGATCATGTGATGAACTACATGTCTACAACTATCCTCTTCGGTATGTTCCTTTTCCACCCGGCCCCCAACGCACACACATTTCTTACTTCTCTACACACAACCCCATATACTACTGTATCCAACACAATATTCCTATGAATGTATGTCCTTTGAAAACATTTACACCTAACAGTATATACAGTCTATTCATCCATAGAGCTGGTCAAATAAGCCTAATCTTTAAACATGTCTGTAGTTGGACGGCTGGGTTTCCAGTCGGAGAGGTATGCTGTGTAAACACAGACTCCCTCAGCAATAGTTTGGACTTGGCAACGAGACGGATTGCTCCGTAGCACTGGGGGCCCGTGGCTTCCAATGTGATACCGCTTTTAAACACAACTCTTCTCCAATGTCTGTTAGCTAACGAGACATTGTGCAGGGACGACACACACACAAGATACCCACACACACACACACACACAATACTAACATGTGTACACACACACATCATCCAATCTGGAGGGTTATCAGTCAGATGAAAGAGGAAGATGACAGAGAACACAGACATAAACCAAAACGGCTCCCTCTCTTTTAGGATTTCTGTCTTCTAGGAAATAGAAGAGCAAAAGTACATGGATATCAGTTATTCTCCTTTTATCTAGGTCTCTAGAAACTTCTAGAAATAATACAGTTCTCCAAAGCTATTTGTAGATTCTATCTCAGCCACAACTCTCCCCACTTCTCCCACTAACCAATGTGTTCTCAGTCAACTGACCTAGTAAAAGAAGGTAATAAAAATAGCTATAATAATAAAATGTGTTGACTTTTACATGTAATATAACCCCCTCTTTCACCACTGTATCGGTTTGCTACAGTAGCCTATACTCTCTTCATGGTTGACCCCTACTGAATTCCACTAACTACCTCTCACAAGCTGTAAATCCTTAGACAGGCTGGTGTTAATTCCTGGGCAGCTCCTTTTGTCATAAACACACACACACACATTAACCTTTGAGGCCAAAAACACTAACGTTAGCAGTGGCTTTGTGACAGGTGAACATAAAATCCTCAAATCGCTCTAAGACCAATTACACGCATCACAGGTGTTACTTTTGCCAGGTCACCAGGCCAGCTCCAGGTAACGTTGAGAGGATGTTGCGTGAACGTTTATATGTATGTAGTAAAGGGAGTCTATTGTATATGGTGAGGCAGGAAACCTTTGTGACTGACATGAAATATGAAAGTCATGCCACAGTAGGTATTTAAAGCACATTCGCACACGGTTCGTGCACGTGCACATACAGAACGAGTGTGTCAACAGCATCACAGTTAGGATGGTTTGACCGTAGAAATCCAGATGCAGGAAATAAGCACTTGCTGCGAGACAGTGGTTTGTTTCCCCTCTGATGGAGACATGAGAAAAGGAGGTGTGGAAGAGGGGAATAGAGAAAGGAGAAGAGGAAGGTGATGGATGGAATAGAGAAAGGAGAAGAGGAAGGTGATGGATGGAATAGAGAAAGGAGAAGAGGAAGGTGATGGATGGAATAGAGAAAGGAGAAGAGGAAGGTGATGGATGGAATAGAGAAAGGAGAAGAGGAAGGTGATGGATGGAATAGGGAAAAGGAGAAGAGGAAGGTGATGGATGGAATAGGGAGAGAAGAAAGCAGGTGAGTGGTAAAAGGAGGGATTGGGAGGAGGAGGAAGGCAACGGATGGAATGGACTGATGGAAGGAGGAGGGGAAGAATTCAGACATGAGAAGAGGGGAGTGATGGCAGCAATAGTGAGGAATAGACATGAAATGGGAGGAAAAAGAGAGTCGAATGATATAGGACGATATAGTCTAGACTATAGAGGGATGAGAGGAGAAGAGTGATGTCGGTGGAAGCCATACATTATACACAGTAGCTTCCTGTGCATCTGACTGTAGAGTTCTCCAGACCTGTATCGTCCCTGCCTGGGTTTCATCACCATATCCGTGACCAATCATACACAGTCTCATTGGAGCCTGGCAACCAACTACAGCAGAGGATAAAGCACTATCCTTCAGCTATATTAAAACCCACACATGATTAAATAGGAATTAGATGATAGTTACTGTTAGAGCTACTGTACTTGGGCCCTTGCAAATCCTGACAAACAACTACTAAACACACCTATAAAATGTGATAATGCCTTGGTCTTTCTGTTATACTAGCGCTGTCCCCCCCCACACACTCTCTCTCTAAAGACCAGTTTGGTAAAGAGCTAGACACTTCACAAGCATTGGCATAGCAACAAAACAGTAGCCACTCGGCTAATGCATTTCCTGCTGGGTAGAATATATAGGCCACTGCAATAAAACGGCAATATCATTACATTTTTACAGGACATAAACATCTGCTTATGAGGCTTTTCCTAGAGGAAAGGGTTTGTCATGACACAAAATATAATTTTAGCCCCTCAGGTTCACAGGAAAATATGGTAGACTAACTTTCCCAACAGCACACATTTTTGATGTCCCCCTCAAAAACTCCCCTCACCTGATTCAACTCATTGAGGGCTTGATGATTAGTTGACAAGTAGAATCAGGTGTGTTTGTCCAGGGCTACAACAAAAACATGTATTGTTGGGGGTACTGGAAGACTGGAGTTGGGAAACACTGGACTAGTGACCACTGCCTCTTCCTAGAGAGGAGGGTATCCTCACCTAGATTTTCCTACACTTTATGTGTGTGCTTTCCCCTTTTAAAGCTAGAATCCATGTTTTGACTTATAAAATCATGATATATACCCATTGATTCTTGAAGAATATAACTTAACATGCCATATTAGCTTAGTTCTACTGTCATACCCCCATTAGAACCAAAAATAAGCTTTTTTTTACACCCATTCTTCTCTGCAGATCAAGCTCTGTCAGGTTGGATGGGGAGCATCGCTGCACAGCTATTTTCAGCTCTCTCCAGAGATGTTCGATCGGGTTGAAGTCTGGCTCTGGCTGGGCCACTCAAGGACATTCAGAGACTTGTCCCGAAGCCACTCCTACGTTGTCTTGGCTGTATGCTTAGGGTCGTTGTCCTGTTGGAACGTGAACCTTCGCCCCACTCTGAGGTCCTGAGCGCTCTGGAGCAGGTTTTCATCAAGGATCTCGGTGTACTTTTCTCTGTTCATCTTTCCCTCGATCCTGACTAGTCTCCCAGTCCCTGCCGCTGAAATACATCCCCACAGCATGATGCTGCCGCCACGCTTCACCATAGGGATGGTATTGGCCAGGTGATGAGCTGTGCCTGGTTTCCTCCAGACGTGACTTGGCAGTCAGGCCAGAGAATCTTGTTTATTATGGTCAGAGAGTCCTTTAGGTGCCTTTTGGCAAACTTCAAGGCTGTAAATTTAAGAGTCGTCGTCGTCGGGTGAGGTTGTGTCTCTCTCTGGCGGGAGGTAAGCTTGGCTTATATGGCTTATATACATAGTTTGGGCTTTGTTGAGTAAAGCTTAAACTATGTATTTAGATTGTAGTTAGGTATTGTAGGTAGTTATCGTGGGTTGTTGTATGTAATTATTGTAGGTTAGTATTGTATTCGGCTGAGCCCGGTGAAGCACGAAGCTAGCTAACCCACTACCTGGACTAGCTGGCGGGTAGCTATTGGTAACTATTAGCAACTGTGGATAGTTGTTTCACGCCTGAGAGTGCCTGTAATTACGCCAGCTAGCTGCCTACAATAATTACATACAATAATACCTACCATTCAGCTGTTTTCTAACCTCATTGTCTGAAGTGTTAACATTAGGTAGTAAGTGGCTACTGTGCTTGAAATTTAGCTAGCTTGTTGCTACCTGGATAGCTACTAGTAAACAATAGCTGGAACGACCTAGCGAACAGACGCAAACTGTCTGAGTCAATTCAGTGGCTAGCTTTGCACTTGGTTAGCTAACAGTAGCTGCTAGGGGTAAGTTATAACCTACATTTGTGTTTTGTTTTTACATACTGGTAGCCAGAGTCGTTCAAGGGAATTCGGGACATGGGTGACTAGTTAACGTTAGCTTGGCTCTCTCTGTGTGTTCGTGCCGTGGGAGGAGGGGTTTCTTCTTTGTCTGAAAGTAATGGCTAGCAAGTATGCTAACTATTCTAACTAACTAACTGGCTGAATAAGTTGACGACGGACTCGCTCAAGCTGTCGGGACTAACCCACAACGTTAGACACGGACACGAATGATCTGCTTGGCGTGTTGACACACTGGTGGTTTGTTGTGGCCAAGTATTGGTGCTAAACCGTGTTGTTGGAGTCCGGCATGCTAGTTGGCTGTGGTGTCATATGACTAGGTGCCCTGGACGATTTTCACGGAAGAATACTGTACCAAGTTAGCTAGCTGAATAAACTAAGTTAGTCTATTCCTAGAAAACATTGAACCACTGTAGTTTACAACAATTATAATTTCTGAGGTGGAAGTTTGGAGAGTTATATTTGGGTGTTTCAGTGAAACGTAAGTGAGGGAGGCCCCGCTCTCTCCTTTCCCAGATGTTTAGTTCATTTCATTCCGATCTCCTTTGCATTATTGTAGCCATTTTCTGTAGCCTGTCAACTATGCCTCTGTCTATCCCTGTTCTCTCCTATCCGCACAGGCTATACAAACGCCTCACACCGCGTGGCTGCTGCCTCTCTAACCTGGTGGTCCCTGCACGCACCACCCACGTGGAGTTCCAGGTCTCAGGCAGCCTCTGGAACTGCCGTTCTGCTGCCAACAAGGCAGAGTTCATCTCAGCCTATGCTACCCTCCAGTCCCTCGACTTCTTGGCGCTGACGGAAACATGGATTATCACTGAAAACACTGCTACTCCTACTGCTCTCTCCTTGTCTGACCATGTGTTCTCGCATACCCCGAGAGCATCTGGTCAGCGGGGTGGTGGCACAGGAATCCTCATCTCTCCCAAGTGGACATTCTCTCTTTTTCCCCTGACCCATCTGTCTATCTCCTCATTTGAATTCCATGCTGTCACAGTCACTACCCCATTCAAGCTTAACATCCTTGTCATTTATCGCCCTCCAGGTTCCCTTGGAGAGTTCATCAATGAGCTTGACGCCTTGATAAGTTCCTTTCCTGAGGATGGCTCACCCCTCACAGTTCTGGGTGACTTCAACCTCCCTACGTCTACCTTTGACTCATTTCTCTCTGCCTCCTTCTTTCCACTCCTCTCCTCTTTTGACCTCACCCTCTCACCGTCCCCCCCTACTCACAAGGCTCATACGCTTGACCTCATCTTTACTAGATGCTGTTCTTCTACTAATCTCACTGCAACTCCCCTCCATGTCTCCGACCACTACTTTGACTCTATGTCCCCTATCCTCCCGGCCAGCTCGGTCCTCCCCTCCTGCTCCGTGGCTTAATGACTCATTGCGAGCTCACAGAACAGGGCTCCGGGCAGCCGAGCGGAAATTGAGGAAAACTAGACTCCCTGCGGACCTGGCATATTTTCACTCACTCCTATCTACATTTTCTTCATCTGTTTCTGCTGCTAAAGCCACTTTCTACCACTCTAAATTCCAAGCATCTGCCTCTAACCCTAGGAAGCTCTTTGCCACCTCCTCCCCCTCCCCCCTCTCTGTGGATGACTTCGTCAACCATTTTGAAAAGAAGGTTGACGACATCCGATCCTCGTTTGTTAAGCCAAATGACACTGCTGGTCCTGCTCACACTGCCCTACCCTATGTTTTGACTTCTTTCTCCCCTCTCTCTCCAGATAAAATCTTGCGACTTGTGACGGCCGGACGCCCGACAACCTGCCCACTTGACCCTATCCCCCCCCCTCTCTTCTCCAGACCATCTCCGGTGACCTTCTCCCTTACCTCACCTCGCTCATCAACTCATCCTTGACCGCTGGCTATGTCCCTTCCGTCTTCAAGAGAGCGAGAGTTGCACCCCTTCTCAAAAAACCAACACTCGATCCCTCTGATGTCAACAACTACAGACCAGTATCCCTTCTTTCTTTTCTCTCCAAAACTCTTGAGCGTGCCGTCTTTAGCCAACTCTCTTGCTATCTCTCTCAGAATGACCTTCTTTATCCAAACCAGTCAGGTTTCAAGACTGGTCATTCAACTGAGACTGCTCTTCTCTGTGTCACGGAGGCTCTCCGCACTGCTAAAGCTAACTCTCGCTCCTCTGCTCTTGTCCTTCTAGACCTGTCTGCTGCCTTTGATACTGTGAACCATCAGATCCTCCTCTCCACCCTCTCCGGCGCGGCTCACTCTTGGATTGCGTCCTACCTGACCGGTCACTCCTACCAAGTGGCGTGGCGAGAATCTGTCTCCGCACCACGTGCTCTCACCACTGGTGTCCCCCAGGGCTCAGTTCTAGGCCCTCTCCTATTCTCGCTATACACCAAGTCACATGGCCTCTCCTATCGTTGCTACGCAGACGACACACAACTAATCTTCTCCTTTCCCCCTTCTGATAACCAGGTGGCGAATCGCATCTCTGCATGTCTGGCAGACATATCAGTGTGGATGACGGATCACCACCTCAAGCTGAACCTCGGCAAGACGGAGCTGCTCTTCCTCCCGGGGAAGGACTGCCCGTTCCATGATCTCGCCATCACGGTTGACAACTCTGTTGTGTCCTCCTCCCAGAGTGCGAAGAGCCTTGGCGTGACCCTGGACAACACCCTGTCGTTCTCCGCTGACATCAAGGCAGTGACCCGATCCTGTAGGTTCATGCCCTACAACATTCGGAGAGTACGACCCTGCCTTACACAGGAAGCGGCACAGGTCCTAATCCAGGCACTTGTCATCTCCCGTCTGGATTACTGCAACTCGCTGTTGGCTGGGCTCCCTGCCTGTGCCATTAAACCCCTACAACTCATCCAGAATGCCGCAGCCCGTCTGGTGTTCAACCTTCCCAAGTTCTCTCACGTCCCCCCGCTCCTCCGCACACTCCACTGGCTTCCAGTTGAAGCTCGCATCTGCTACAAGACCATGGTGCTTGCCTACAGAGCTGTGAGGGGAACGGCACCGCCGTACCTTCAGGCTCTGATCAGTCCCTACACCCAAACGAGGGCATTGCGTTCATCCACCTCTGGCCTGCTGGCCCCCCTACTTCTGCGGAAGCACAGTTCCCGCTCAGCCCAGTCAAAACTGTTCGCGTTCCCCAATGGTGGAACAAGCTCCCTCACGACGCCAGGACAGCGGAGTCACTCACCACCTTCCGGAGACACTCGAAACCCCACCTCATTAAGGAATACCTGGGACAGGATAAAGTAATCCTTCTACCCCCCCTTACCCCACCCAAAAAAAAATAAAAAAACATATTGTAAAGTGGTTATCCCACTGGCTATAAGGTGAATGCACCAATTTGTAAGTCGCTCTGGATAAGAGCGTCTGCTAAATGACGTAAATGTAAATGTAATGTAACGTAACAAAATGTGTAAAAAGTCAAGGGGTCTGAATACTTTCCGAATGCACTGTATCCGAGTCATATCTGTATAATATTAGATTAGCCTAAAAGCTATTTTGGCTAGGCCACCCTGTAGCGTGGTTGAACGCTTGGGTTTGAACACACAAACCCAAGCTTACAACAACAAATTAGGTCATCTCCTGATACAGTTGACTTTGTAGTAGGCTTATCAGATCTCTAATCATAACAGTGTTCTGGTCCCTATAGTGTGTGTCACAAATGGCACCCTATTCCATATATAGTGCATAACTTTTGACCAGAGCCCTAGTCAAAAGAAGTGCACTATTTAGAGAATAGGATGCCATTTGAGAGACATGTGACTCGATGACGGTCTGCACATTATTACTTCAGGAAAGGTAGGAAGGATGCATTTGTAAAGTATTTCAACAGGGCCCAATATATTTACATAGGATTGAGTTTCCATAATTTGGGGTGATTTTGGGGGAAAGTGAGGATTACACTCCACAAATCACCAGACATTATGGGGACATCACTGAGGTCTCCATCTCTACGTAGCTCTATTGCCTTAATGTGGATTCATAATTGCCATCAAACCAAATCGCACAGTGAACAAAGGTACAGATGTAAACGTATTTAGTGATAAATCAAGGACCACACGACATATCACATTGGTCTACTGTTAGATGCTTCATTGCCTCTAGGTTGATGTGTTCCAACATCCACACTAGGCACACCACTTACAATGCATATCTTTTGTGTGGGTTCTACTTGAGAACCCTGAGTAGAATGGCTGTCAGTTCTAGAACCTATAACACTGCAGGTCTACTACGGATCAGAGAGACAAGACCCTTCAAAAACCCTCAGTTGTGAGAAAACACAATGAAAGGCCAGGTTTCAATCCGATCGTGCTTTGTCGACAATGCGCCATTTAAAGGACAATTTCCGATTGAGCCGACATATGCAGTGTTCACCGTTAATGCGGTCTCCACAAACACGGGAACATTGCCTTTAAAAGGTGCATTCGGATTGAATCCCGGCCGAAGTCCGTTCATCTGTTTGTGGCTATTGTTGACAGGGAAAAGTAGAAGGGTGAGTCCATCCCCATTTCTCTCTCTCTTTCTCCCTCTACTCCCCCCATTAACGGTCTGGTCGTTGGAGGCAGAAGACTTTGGCCTGGTGGTCTCCAGAGGCAGTGACCGCCATAGATGCTTCTCTGTGAGGGAGGAGAGAGAGTCAGAGAGGAGAACAGGAGCTCAACGCCGTTAAACACACACCTTTCTGGCTCAAGTAAGTAAAATACAAGTTCCCCATAACCACTGATACAGGGTCAGACATTTGGTTCATAAGCCTAATTGAAAAGGTTAGGATCTGTGATTAGAGGCAACTTAGGTGTGTGTGTGTACCTGTTGAGTGTGAAGTCGAGGATCTCCGCCTGGTGGCCGCGGTACTCTGACACCATGGTCCCGGAGCGGGCGTCCCACAGCCTCACCGCACCGTCCAGACTGCAGGTGGACACCACAGAGGAGGACTCCTCCCACTGCAGATGAACAATGCCAGCCTGAGACACACACAAAGTCAGTTATAGAGCATTTATAAAAGGCATATGAAAGTAGCAGAGCAACATATCTCTACAATCGATAATTGGGGGTTTGGTTGTGATTTGAGAGCTTGTTGGATGGCTGGTTTCTTACCTGGTGCTGGCACTTGTGTCGGAGGACCTGTGAGGAGAGGTCATAGATAGCCAGGGTCCCATCCAGATACGCCACCGCTATCAGGGGAAACCTGGACAAGAGAACATGGCATCATTCAAAACAAGGCAACTGTTACGCACTTTATTACATGTAGTTAATTTATGGTTAACTTATGATTCTGGTCTTATGTTAAAAACATGATGACTGATGTTAAAAACATGAAGTCTTACACATTGCAGAACCCCACTGACTCCACCGAATTGGTCTCCTCAGCATCCTCCAGAGAGGCTTTGGCTTTGCCCCCGTCCACGGAGAACACACCCAACACCTACACACCCCATTAGATACGTTCCAGTTATAGAGCATATAAGAACGGATACCAAAGTAGCAGGAAAGCACATCTCTAAAACCCATAACATGTTGGTCCATTGAACACATGACAAACATAACTTTTTCTTGTGAATAATGCATGTCAATCTCCCCATGCCATCACTTAATCTCTCCCACCATGTAAACCCAGAAGTACTGTTTTCATTCCCACTATCCTTTGTATGGGTTTTCTACCATAGCTACAGTAGTTCTCTAGCCTACAGTAGTTATGTTCTCTATAATACAGTAGTTAAGTGTTCTCTATAATACAGTAGTTATGTGCTCTCTATAATACAGTAGTTATGTGCTCTCTATAATACAGTAGTTATGTGCTCTTTATAATACAGTAGTTATGTGTTCTCTATAATACAGTAGTTATGTGTTCTCTATAATACAGTAGTTATGTGCTCTCTATAATACAGTAGTTATGTGCTCTCTATAATACAGTAGTTATGTGCTCTCTATAATACAGTACATTTACATTTTAGTCATTTAGCAGACACAGTAGTTATGTGCTCTCTATAATACAGTAGTTATGTGTTCTCTATAATACAGTAGTTGTGTTCTCTATAATGTCTGCTAAATGGCATATTATATTATTATAATACAGTAGATATGTGTTCTCTATAATACAGTAGTTATGTGTTCTCTATAATACAGTAGATATGTGTTCTCTATAATACAGTAGTTATGTGTTCTCTATAATACAGTAGTTATGTGTTCTCTATAATACAGTAGTTATGTGTTCTCTATAATACAGTAGTTATGTGTTCTCTATAATACAGTAGTTATGTGTTCTCTATAATACAGTAGTTATGTGTTCTCTATAATACAGTAGTTATGTGTTCTCCATCATGCAGTAGTGTCCGCTGCCCACCTTGCCAGTGGCAGTGTTGATGAGCTTGGCAGAGCCGTCCACGGAGCCCGTCAGCACCAGAGAGCCGTCCTTGTTACAGGCCAGGCACGTCAGCGCCCCCTGGTGCCCATCATGACCTGAGGTTGCCAGAGAAGCGAGGAGACAGTTGAGTGGGGGTAGACGTTATAATAAATAATAATAATATGCCATTTAGCAGACGCTTTTATCCAAAGCGACTTACAGTCATGCGTGCATACATTTTTTTTTTTTGTGTATGGGTGGTCCCGGGGATCGAACCCACTACCTTGGCGTTACAAGCGCCGTGCTCTACCAGCTGAGCTACAGAGGACCACGTTGTCCCTAACCACTGGTCCAGTGCCAGTTATTATTATTTTATCCTCAGAAAAATCAAGATTAGGATTTGGGGTTTGGTCATCTGATCTAGATATAAAGTAAGCTATGTACACTGATAAAAACATCCCACACTGATTTTCATGAGGTCATGCACACTTAACCCCCCTGGCCATGACACATATCCTGCCGTCTGGCAGTAGTGGGGATTGTCACATACTCTGTTCAGGAGTGTGACAGCTTGGCCAAACTTACCTTTAATCACATGGGTGGCGTTTCCCTGCTTCAGGTCCCAAAGTCGTACGTTCCCATCTCCATAGCCCACCACAGCTCTCTTCCCTGTGGAGAAAAGACAAACGTTGTTACATGTTCAACCTTGGCAGCACAGATCATGGCAGTGTCCTGTGCTGAATTGTCCTTTATTCTTGACTGGGGAGACGGTCTCACCGTCTGGGAGGACCTTTCCACTGGTTGCCTGGCAGCCGGGGCCCTGCAGGGTCTTACAGTCACCCCCTGGGATCTTCCACATCCAAACGTTACCGTCCGCCATGCCCGCCAGCAGCACTGGGGCGCAGGGGTGCCACTCCAGCCACTAACAAACACACACAGCAACATCAGATGACAAAACTTGATTTAAATACCTAGCTTAAATCAGGCTGACTCAGGTGTGGCAGCGTGTTCCTGCTGGGCTACAACATATATGTGCACCCTGTTTTGGGCCGGGCTGCGTTCTTCCTCACCTCCAGGTCTCCCACCTCGAACGACCACACCTCCTGCTTGGTCTCCACCTTCCAGACCTTGATCAGCCCGCTCATGTCCCCCGTGGCCACCAGGGAAGAGTCATGACTGAATAGAACACTTGTCACAGAGTCCTTATGGCCTACGGTAGTGGAAAAAGAAGGACTGGGGTTTAATATTGGGTGAAACGCAAAGCTTTGTTTATTCTGAGCTCATCTATTTGAGCTCAAATGTCCTATTGGGAGGTCATAGCTAAAGCAAAACCACAACATAACTAATTGATGACAGCTTGGGGTCTCACCTGTGCATTCAAACAGCACTTCCCCGTCACTCACTCTCCAGACATAGGCCTTGTCGTCCTCTCCTCCGGTCACAGCCAAGCTGTTAGTGGCTGGGTCCAGACTCACACAGAATACAGATCCTGGAAAACACAAGTCAATGTGACAACAGAAAAAAAGAGACCCACTGCCACTGATAATACGTTGTGAAGAGACTGAAGAAAAGCACTAGCCAGGTGATAGAGTTAGCTAGCTAGTACCAGTGTGTTTGGAAAAGGTGAGTTCACTGTCGTCTTGTTCTTTTTCCTGCTCCATCTCGTCGTCGGTATCCCAGTCTTCCTGTTCATCGTCTCCGTCCCCAGCGTCTCCGACGTCCACGTCCTCGAACTCATCCGCCAAATCATCTATGTCGGTCAAAAAGTGAGGTATTACTGTACTTGCCACACATGTACCTCTCTTAGTTTTACACAGTACCGCGACATTAACTCATAGAAGATCAAACCAAGACATTGCCACCAGCGTCCAAGTGACAACTTATGTTGCTCAATCAATGACAGTCCATGTGGCAAGTCCTCATACAGTTATATGGGCATTAGCTAAACCACACCCCTTGAAGCATCTGATTCTGACCAACTAGCTAGCTAAGCATACAACCATCATTACCTGGGCTTTGCTCTGTTTCGTTTAGGTCGATGACTTCTATGATCTCTTCATCCCCGTGGAACTGTACCGAATTTTCGTCCGAGTTATCCATCATAGCTAACTTACCTAGCTAGCTAGATGTTACCAAGGTGGCTAAATTAGCTGCCTAACTTGGGCGCTCAAACGTTTGCTAGCGCAATAACTGTTGAATTCAGGTTAAGAAAATATGTTAAGTCAATCACAGTAAACGCTAAAGATTCTTGGTGCTGACCGTAGAATAAATACTAGCTAGAGAGAAAAATTCTAAATAGTGTCCCCATGTTTTCTTCACATGTGGGGAACTCTCCGGAATTCTCTGGCACTCCGTGATGACGTCAATTAAACATTTGATATGATTGGTGTTTCGCCGTTCAGCTTGACACGCCCCCTTCATAGTAACAACCAATCCATGCCAATGTGGGCGGGACTTCAACATGAATACTTCATCGGAGAGGAACCTCCTACCTTGTTCACTAGATGGCACAATAACACCATTATCATCATGCTGGCTTTCATCCTTACCCTCTTCTAATATAGTGTTTCCCAACTCCGGTCCTCCAGTACCCCCAACTGCACACATTTTTGTTGTAGACCCGGACAAAAACACCTGATTCAACTTGTCAAGGGCTTGATGAATAGTTGACAAGTAGAATCGGGTGTGCTTGTCCATGGCCACTACAAAAATATGTGCTGTTGGGGTACTCGGGACCAGAGTTTGGAAACACTGTTCAAATATAATATTTTTGGGATAAGAACGTCTGCTAAATGACTTAAATGTAATCTGAAATGATCTGAAAACAGAATAGGTGAAAGATGGCGCAACTTCCACCTACCCTATCGGTTCTGCTAACGTACTGTATATCTATCCAGTCATCTAAGGACTAGGGAGTAGTAAGCGTTAGGGCCTAGGGGTCGATTTGGAATTGGGCCCCATGTGAATTTATTTGTATCTAATTGGCTATCCAATCAGACATAAGCAATTACGACATGTGACTTTTGGAAAACAGGTTCCCTCAATAATGCAACTGATTTTTTCCATCATAAAAGAGGCACTATGGGTGCTCTTATATCCAGTCTAGGCCTCTCGTAGTTCTTACAAACAGCCTGTCACCGTGAGTATAACCATGTTTCGGTTTTTCACTTGTCCTCTTCCATATTTTGATTTAAAGTGTAAGTGCCCTGGTATTTCTGTTAACTGTGCAAATGGTGTGCCTGTGGCATTGTAGTGAGTACCAGCTGAAGGATTAGGTCTACCTCTTTGCATCCACAACTGTTCACAGGAGGGCTTGTATACTGAGGCTACACGATACACTTGAGGTGAATGCTTGAATCCTTTCAACAGCCCACTAAAATATGTACTTTGCTTGTCAGAAACTGCAAGATGTCTGGTCGTGGAAAGAAAGCTGTCTCCAAATTGAAGACTCCCACAAGCCGCTCTGCCAGGGCAGGTCTCCAGTTTCCTGTAGCCCGAATTCACCGTCTGCTGAAGAAGGGCAATTACGCTGCCCGCATCGGTGTAGGAGCGGCAGTCTATCTCGCTGCCATACTGGAGTATCTCTGCGCTGAAGTCCTGGAGCTGTCGGGCAACGCAGCCCGTGACAACAAGAAGTCGCGCATTACTCCACGGCACATCCAACTGGCTGTGCGGAACGATGAAGAGCTGAACACTCTGTTCGGCGCGGTCACCATATCGGAGGGTGGTGTCCTTCCAAACATCCAAGCCATATTGCTCCCCAAGAAGACCAAACGACCTAAAGACGACGGCAGCCATGCCAAAGACGTCCAGTCTCAAGAGTTTTAATATATACCTTACAATCTTTTACCGCAAACTTGTCCCTTTTACACTGTTTTCCTTAATAAATGACTAATTTAAAGAATTTGTCTTTAGTGTTGCCTAGCTGATGCACTGCGATTTCCAGACATATGTAGCGTTTATTGAGGAAATTGTGTTTCAAACTACATAATTAGTCAGGGCTGGGGTCAATTCAGGAAGTGATTTGAATTAAGTCCCAACATTACATTTTAGTCATTTAGCAGACGCTCTTATCCAGAGCGACTTACAGTTAGTGAGTGCATACATTTTTTTTTTCTCATACTGGTCCCCCGTGGGAATCGAACCCACAACCCATGCTCTACCAACTGAGCTACACGGAACAATGACACACTGTTTGCCAAATGGCTTCTCAGTTTGAGAAGTTACATTTTTATTAAAGCCCCTTCGCTCGACTAGGAATTTCAATTTACTTCCTGATTTGACTGACCTCAATTTGAATTGACCCCAACCCTGCAAGGAATGAGGTAGGCCTACTGGTTTCATTGGTGAAAACTAATTCCCTGGTATTGAGTGGGGCTCCAACATGCACTTAACTGGGCTACTAGTGTGACTTGTTTCGGTGTAAAACTAGGGCGTTGCAGAACTCTACGCTTAATGGTTTAGTCTCCATCCAAAAAGCCGGTGTAACTGCTTTAAGGACGTAACTTGCGCTCACTCCTCAGCTAGCTTGAAATGTGGCTAGAGCATCCAATTGGTACCGTTTGGGTGGCTCAACCTGTTGAACTGTTAATTAGAGCGGTCGTGACGCAGAGGACCACTGGTTCGAGCCCAGTATGGGGCAGTCGGACAATGGAGAAAGCTCAGCTGTTAGCAGCACGCTGACCCCTGTTACACAGGGATGGGGAAAACAATTTAAAATTACATGGGAGAATTTTCCATATTCAATATAGAGAAACCCTCCCTGGCTTTAATCAACTCTCCGAGCCCTGGCTAGCCAAACCTTTTAAACGTCATTGAGCTCCTTTCCATATCTAAGAGTGGCTGCCATGTACTCTTATTATACATGAAAGCACTCTGTGTGTTTTCCCCGTTCAGGGCCGTCTGTGTACTTGGTCTGGGCTTACTTCGGCCTGCTCCTGAGTCTTTGATCCTGCGGTGCAGGCCTGGCATAGGGCTGCCTGCCGGCATCGTGCCGAGGAGGGTTTCACTGACGGGCAGATCTTCAGCGTGGACAAACACTACAGTACTGCACCACGATAAGGTAATCCGTTTGAGGGAAACCTGGGTAGAATGGTTTTAGGTACACAAATGCTGCACCTATGAGGAGGCATATTTTGTGTTTTTTTATGGCTTGATATTACTTCAAATGTACTATTAGTACAAAATGTTTATCAATAGTTATGTCAGATGTGATATGTTTATGTATGATAATGAGAGGATTTCCTCTAGCAAAGGAAATGTAGGCAACATGATGTATTATTCCTCATTTCTTCTTTGTCAATCCATTTAAGTTCCCAATTTGTCTAGAAGTCACATGAAACAATGCTTTTCAGGTCTCTACTTTTGTCCTATGTGCTCAGACATATGCGATAACTGAACTGTGGGTGGGCTTCTTTAAACTGTCCATAGGGATGACTTAACAGTCAGACGCCAGAATCAGTCATAACAGCTGATGTCAGTTTATCACAAAAATGAGCCTGTTTAATACTGACACTCTGGGATGCTGTAACAACACACACATATTGTACATGCACATAAGCAAGCACTCACACACACACTGTAATTCCAGGCTCCTTTTCTAGGGCCTGGAAGCTGTTAGAGGGAGGGGGAACATAATGAGTATGCAGGTCTGGGATCCTTTGGTGGAAACTTGTGGACTAGTTGGCTCTACTGTTAAAGCCTTGCTCTGCTTTTCTTTAACGAGGACACTTTATGGCCGTTTTAACACTTTACAGCCCCCCATTTCCCTTTCATAGTTTCCATTTGCGAACATATAGGTGAGATTTTGTTTTTTAATTTTCTCTTATGTAGGGCAGTGGTTCTCAAACTTCTCCTCGGGGACCCACAGACATTTCACAATTTTGTTTTAGCCCTGTACTAGTTCATCTGATTAATCTAATCAAGGGTTTGATTATTAGTTGACAAGTTGAATCAGGTGTACTAGCTCTGGAATAGATCAAATACATGGAACGGCTGGGGGTCCCGAGGAGAGGTTTGGAACGGCTGGGGGTCCCCGAGGAGAGGTTTGGAACGGCTGGGGTCCCCGAGGAGAGGTTTGGAACGGCTGGGGGCCCCGAGGAGAGGTTTGGAACGGCTGGGGGCCCCGAGGAGAGGTTTGGAACGGCTGGGGGTCCCCGAGGAGAGGTTTGGAACGGCTGGGGGCCCCGAGGAGAGGTTTGGAACGGCTGGGGGTCCCGAGGAGAGGTTTGGAACGGCTGGGGGTCCCGAGGAGAGGTTTGGAACGGCTGGGGGCCCCGAGGAGAGGTTTGGAACGGCTGGGGGTCCCGAGGAGAGGTTTGGAACGGCTGGGGGTCCCGAGGAGAGGTTTGGAACGGCTGGGGGTCCCCGAGGAGAGGTTTGAGAACCACTTTTTTTTCACTCACATGACGTTCTGTATGACACATGCTACAAATAATGAGCATGGCTTAGTCGGCCTAGTTCACAGATTGTGGCTTCACTGCTGTCATAGCCCAGTTGATGTCTGGACAGAATACACTTTGCCAGTAACGTGTGAACAGGCCAGATGCTGGTGTTGGGAATTGATGGTGGAATTTAGAATCCTTGTCTTAGTTTGTGTGAAACATATTCACACCAGTCTTGCATAGTGTATATGGATCTATATGACTCTGACCGGCCCATCAATGCTAGACATAGGTATTTTGGAGATCCACTATACTCATTCAATATACATTCCCTGGGCCAAACATACTCTGTAAAACAAGACAAGTTGATGTATAAACAGGGTATGTGAACATCTTTTTTTTGTTGTTGTTGTAAACTCCTTTGTAGTGTCAGTGAGGTCTGTGTGCTGTGGGACAGTGATTTGTGGCTGATGTTGGGTGAGGAACAGACTTCCCTTTGCAACCACTTATAGCCAGTTAGACTCAAACGGGCCTTGTGCTCTCCATACACTCTGCTCTCAGTGCCGCTGTTAACTGCTAAACCCATAACCACAGTTCCAGGGACAGTGTGGGTCTAGTCACTCAGTGTGGTTTGGCCAAAGCTATGGTGGGAAGAACTGATCCCAAGTCAGTTGTTAGATTTAATAAGAGCTGAGAGTTACTAATGCATTTAGAATGCTTTTTCTTTCAAACACAAAGGTCTCTACAACTTTTCAAAGAGCCTATGGTCATGTCTGTAAAATCAAAGAATTGAACTGAATATGACCTCACCCCCCATGACAGAAACAGACAAGTTGAAATGTATCTACTACTGTACCCGCGCTGGTCGTTATTACCTTTTGATAGCTAATTCTATAGCTCCCACCAAGTTTATTATAGTTTTGTGTTTTTATATTCCTTTACATTTTTCTATTGGTTTTTTAATTATTTGAAATTCTGTTTATAATAATAATAATATGCCATTTAGCAGACGCTTTTATCCAAAGCGACTTAGTCACGCGTGCATACATTTTTTGTGTATGGGTGGTCCCGGGGATCGAACCCACTACCTTGGCGTTACAAGCGCCGTGCTCTACCAGCTGAGCTACAGAGGACCACGTTTAGTTTCAGACCTGATTTCTCGTTTTGATATTATTTAGTTTTAGTGTTGGAGGCTAGGAGCCAGAAAGCAAGTGTTGGAGGCTAGGAGCCATTTGTGTTGTACAGTTTGTTTATTTTTTGTGATTTGGATTTAAAAGGAATAGTGCAGAGACTGATGCAATAAATATTATGGGAGGAAACTCTCTCACCCCTGTTTACACATTTTTTGTCATTTGGCAGACGCTCTTATCCAGAGCAATTTAGAGGAGCAATTAGCGTTAAGTGCCTTGCTCAAGGGCACATCGACAGATCTTTCACCTAGTCAGCTCCGGGATTCAAACCAGTGACCTTTTGGTTACTGGCCCAACACTCTTAACCACTAAGCTACCTGCCACCAATCCAATGCATTTGAATTTAAGTAGTACATGTACAGTGTGTAAGAATAATCCAGTTAGCTACCGAGCAGTTTTTCACAGGTTAGCGTTTTTCGTTATGAACCTTGTTCTGGAGGCAGCTCTGCAGAGCGGTCACTAGCTAGCAAAGCCACAAAGTCATAAACCTAACCTTAACCACACTGCTAGCCCTAATGCCTAAACCTAACCTTAAATTAAGACTAAAAAGCTCATTCTTTTTTCATTCATTTTTACAATATAGCCAATTTTGACATTGCAGCTGGTTTAAGGGGAAATCGTACAGTTCTGCCTCCAGGACAAGTCTCATCACAATAAACGTCAACCATCACGATGCGGACAACTGCATATGCGCAGTTCGGCGCGAGATGACCGTTAGACCCGATGATGTGATTCTGCGCAAGAGAGCAGTTTCTACCTATCTTAATACCGTACTTTCTTTGATAGCCAGTGATGCACAAGCTAGTTCTATTTTAAACTTCGCCTTCTCCTGGCCGCCTCTACCCGCCATATTCAGCACATTTACATTTTAGTCATTTAGCAGACGCTCTTATCCAGAGCGATTTACAGGAGCAATTAGGGTTAAGTGCCTTGCTCAAGGGCACATCGACAGATTTTTTTCACCTAGTCGGCTCGGGGATTAGAACCAGCGACCTTTCGGTTACTGGCACAACGCTCTTAACCACTAAGCTACCTGCCGCCGCTAAAACAACCCAAAAGCTTGAAAATCCCTTTCCATTTTTGCCCAAAGTAAAAAATAAATAAAAAATAAACAACTAAAACTGAACATAATTCATGATGGATTTTATTTTAGTTCGTTTTGAAGTAAAAGATAATAGATTCAGTGTAGTTTTTGTTTTTCGAAGGGGTTTGTTAATTATTGTTTTTTCATGATTTAGTTTCAGTTTTAGTTAACTATAATAACCTTGGCACCCACACTAACTAATTTAGTGTTTCTGTGTCAACAATAAAGCTTTCCCAGTGCCTAGTTTCCAGGGCCAGAAAACATGTTGGGGAGTGTCTCTCTGTCAGTTTTTTGTTGTTGTGTCATGCAGAAGAAATGGCAGATCCTTTTACACTCTTGTCTAAATGGAGATTATTTACAGATGTAGTATCTTCATTTGATCACTCTTTTGTCGCTGCACAGCAGGAAATGCAAACTTGTAGTGTATTCGAGGTTTAAAAAGTTTTCTAAAGTTTGTAATTTCCACTTTAAAATGTCAGACTTGATTTGCCCTAACAGAAAAATTTATCAACCCCTACAAAATATGTCCATTAATTATAATCCACATAATAATTCACATTTCCTGTTGCTGCAGGATTATTTTCCTGTTGTAGCAAACTGGCTCAAATTAAGATCCTACAAATGTATGTGTGTGTCAGTGTAAAGAGGTCAAAGTTCACGCTGGATTAAAAAATATAATAATAGTCAGTGGTGACAAAATAATGGAAAGCATGTTATACAAAGATTCGTATTAACAAATATTCGGACAGATTTTGTGTAAGAATATGTTGTAATAATTCTAGTATATCACTGAACTTGTAAATGAGTCCACGCATCTTCCTCCAAGGCATTTACACAATCTATATGAATAATGTGCACAGCTGATCTCTTTTTAAGGGACCACTGGACAAGAAGATTGTAGACAATCAGCTTCCCGGTGAGAGCTGGAGACATCCATGCATTCCCAGTTAGAGCAGCTAATGCGCTAATAACCAAAATGCTAATCAGATGTTCATTGAGTGTAGGACTGGGAGCCCCAGGTAGCATACACCAATCCTGCTGCTCCTTTGACGTCATTGCTCTCAATCTGTACGTCTCCAACACACCTGGGAGACATTACCCCAGACACAAACACACACGTAAGCACACCTACACACGTATGTGCACACACACATACTTACACAGGCATGCATGCATGCACTCACTTACACACCGGCACACATGTATAGGTAGGCCCACAGGCAGATGCACACACACACACACACACACACTTAATTCCACACACTTCATTCTTCACCAGTGTGTTCCTGAAAGCAGGACTACTACTGCAGGTCATGTTAATTCCAGTGCTCTGAAAGGATAAGACTGAGCGTGATCAGATAGAGAAAACTCTCCCACATGGTTTGGATACAGTACAGCCAGCCTCCATACATCTCACAGAGAGAGCATTATCTTTCAGCATTATCGTAAATGTTCTCACATGTAGGTCTTGTTTGGCTTGAAACACCTGATGTACCATGTAGAGAACGCATAGATATGTGAACGATGTTGAGGTATGCCTCACTGTTGTTCAGTAGCAGGACAATGATGTGCCTTATCCAGTGCAGCCATCGATGACAGATAAACAATTATAGGTGCATGAAGAATCAATTTTTATTAGGCCTGCTAATAGTACTCAAGGCCTTGCAAACTGTGAGTAAAATGCCACCATACACTCTTCAAAAATGATTATTTGGCTGTCCCCATAGAATAACCATTTTTGGTTCCAAGGAGAACCCTTTTTGGTATATCTACTTTCTCAGACTGGGGAAAAGATCCCTGTGGCTTTCCCCTAAAGAGCTTATCTTTCTCAGGCTCGCCAACATGAGACATGTCTCCAAGACTGCTCAGTTACATAACTGATGCACTGTAGCTCATCCAGAGAAATTATAATCCTCCGTTACTATGGATACATCGGTCCCAATAGGCCTTCATTTGTGCTGGGCGGGAGAAATTATCTTAAACTAAAGGGGTTTTATTCTATTCAATCACTGGTGTGCGGAAATGTGGGGTTAAAGATGGAATAACACAATGTGTCTTGATGAGAGAATGGATATGGTCTGGATTATTTTTTTAAAGGTACAATCTGTTGGATTTCCTGCTGCTGATTGTTGATAATTATAGTAATTAGTTATAATAGGCCCACCCCTTGATTATTTTGAAGAATATAATATAATCATGTTAGTGAGCCAAACAACTAAATATTTCGTAGACAAGGGCTATTTAAATATGCACATTTTATGGACTGCACCTTTAAATGTTTAAACAAAATAAACTAATCTGGAAAATAAGGATTTTAGGCTGTTATTCCCAATCTCAGAAACTGACCTGGAAACAGATTCTGATTGAGCAGTCCTATATCTCAATTGTCTGATGATGGGTATTAGACCGACACCAGTTGGCAGTTTCAGTAGCAGCCGCCTTAAAAACAGTCAAACAGCAATGTGGTTAACTTTGCTGACTGCTCCTTGTGTTGTGTCTGTGGGTGGATGAGACGCAAAATTAAATTCAATAATGGAAATAAACACTATTAGATTACACGGCTGCAAAGTTTTCATCTGGCAATGAGACAGAATTGGTTAACGCATCGACTCATATTGCTCATGCTGTCAAATGCAGCACAATGTTGTTGTACACAATATCCCAGAGGTAGACGGAGAGACGTATTAGCGCCAAGAGAAAAGTTCCATGTAGGCTATGGAACCTTTATTGCAATAAACAAATAAACTCCTCTATTATATATTAGAGGGTGGGGGGGGGAAGAGAACGCACTAGACTTTCCCGTTAGCCAGCTGTTATAGCCTAACATTATTAAACAGTGCTGTCATACAATGTCGTTATGCTACTGGTTTAGTCGGCATATTGAATAAATATCGATTATTGAATAAATATCGATTATGTGACTAATTACAAAGTATGAATAAACGTAATTCTTGAGAAAGGCTACAATTCCACAGATGATATGTAGGGCCTAGCTATTTTGGCACCTTAACAAATACATAGTCAATAGCACACGACACGCCCTTTCTCGTATCAACCCATAACACAAGTAGGCTATTATGGTAAGTAGGATATCACTAGGCAGTGAATCAATAACCTTAAAGATATAAACACATTAAATATAATATCATTAGAACAGTTCTAAATGCTCACTATCGCTTTCACAGTTGCAACATTATAACAATTTGATATTGATAGCAAACCACGCCTCTCAGTACTTGGATAAATGCAGGGGCGCGACACGTGACTCCGTAACCAAAATCCAGTATGGCGGAATCTGTCAGAAAATGATTATTTCGCCCGTACACTTCTCTAGTGATAAAGTCAAGATATAGATTCTGCATCTTTCTCTGGACAGGGCCGCCTCTTGGAGCATCTAGGTGAGCATATCGTTTATCTTTTCGACGAATGTAGCTCGTTGAAGTGCGAAAATCTTCTGGACGTTGCTTAGGCAATGATGCATTGATTACGGGAGCGGGGACAATCCTATCAAAACAATGTCTGCTGCCTGAAGTTTCCAGTTGAGCTGCTCGGGTTAATGATACATTTATTCTTCCAAAAATAAATGCAATAAGCACAATATTTTGGCTATAGACAGAGTGTTTATTGTTATGGTCCGACGTGTTGTACGCGGGAATAATATGTACGTTAGATAGCTAAATGCATATCTGGCGCGCGACATATTTAGTTACGCACTGTCTCTGACGTGCCTGGATTTGTTCCTGTGTTCTATTTTTAGAACATGGCGGTGGATAGTGGTAGAAACATACATGTTGATAGGGATAGTGTATCAGCATTTTTTCTTTGCCGTTGTAGATCGTAATGTTACGCAATTTTAAAGGAGAAATTGCTGGAAAAGTCAGCTGTGTCTGTCAATGGGCGGTGGTGAAGTGTGTATGCGTCAACCTTTTTTGTGAATGGAGGGCGTGCTGATGAAATGTGTGGTCAGGGAGAGAGAAAGACGGAGTGAATTGTTGCTAATGTGTGTTAATACAACATCCTACTGAATATTTTAGTATGCCTATGTTTTATTTATTAATCACAAAGCAGTTTTTTTTACATTCATGCCAAATGTACACGTATTTAAAGAATGTGTAGATGTGTATGCAGCACGTTAAAAATGTACCAGGGTTGTTTTACTGAAGATAAGGAACAATATTATATTGTAGATTGGTTGTGGAGCTATACACCCTGGGTCTCTTTCTCTGAGCTAGATGGCCTGTCTCTCCTAATCTGTCACCCTGTTTCACACAACCAGTTTGGGGACAATGGGGCCAGACGCGCGCACGCACACACACACACACCAAGCAAAGCCCCAGACCCCCAGGGAAGGGGGGGGGGGCTATAAAGAGAGAGTGCAGAGGCATAGCGCCCCAGGGGTTTACCCCCCCCACACACACACACAGACGCATACACACAAACCCCTTTCCATCACAAAGCGTAAGCGTGAATGTGTGCCAGCCGTGACCGACTTTTGGAGGTTCGTCCAGCAGCTCCACCGTCTGCCCCTCTGTCTTGAGAAGCCCCCACCACAACCCCCCACCCCACCTCTCCCGACCCCCACCGTACCCCTCCCGACACACATGGTCTTCCCTCCCTACCTCCAGGCCATTAGCCTACCCCTCCACATGATGGGTGGTCTAGTAGTCTGTTTGTAATGGTTATTCATTCCATGTGTACACTTATGTGTTAGTGTAGGGGGATTCAGAAAGAGTAATGATTGTTTCTGACTCCAGTTAAGATTTATGTTGCTGATGCGTCATCCTGACTTACTGCCCCTTTCCCTCTGTCTCTCTCTCTCTCTCTCTCTCTCTCTCTGGTAGGCTGGTACAAGTGAGCGGTGTCTCTGATTGGATTACCTGAACAGTAGGCTGTCTGGTGGAGGACTGTTTCCTGTTGCTGACCAGTGAAGAGACCTGTGGGTGATTGTGTTTCCTGTTGCTGACCAGTGAAGAGACCTGTGGGTGATTGTGTTTCCTGTTGCTGACCAGTGAAGAGACCTGTGGGTGATTGTGTTTCCTGTTGCTGACCAGTGAAGAGACCTGCTGGTGATTAGTTTTCCTGCTGAGGAATACTGTGGAACTGTCAACAGCCCCTTTGTGGCCCTGATCTTGGTACACATCAGACCAGCCCCCTTCCCTACACACACACAAACTAACCCTGACCCACACACACCCCACCTGTCCCATTCTCTTCCTCTCCAGGCTGAATATTTTAAAACTTCACTGTGGATTCTCCAAGGACCATCCTGTCAACAATGACATCACACAGTCACCAAGGTAAGCCCTTTACCATGCTCACTGGCTCCAACTCACGTAGGCCTAATGTGTGCTCAATTTGTATAGCTGGACCATCTCAAAAGACCTCTCTGTCAAATCTTATTGGTCAATAAGAAACAGTGACATGGACTCACTCAAAATGATTGATAAGTATATTTTCGGTTCTTTCCTGTTTCTTTGGCTCGTCCTGTAGAAAATGTCATTTGTGCACATGATTGAAAAACAGTATGATGCTGTGAAGTGTCCTACTGTTCTGCCTGTGTTTGTCTAATTGCGTCCATGTTAAAGACTTAGGCTAACCAAAGGTCTCTACTGTTGTGGATGGTGTGATTGGTCATGCTTACCTAACACACTGGGGGATGTGTGCACTATAAATATAATCGCCCAGGTAACGACAGGTAACCCCTCCAGCTATACAGTATATCTTATGAATGATTCCTCACAATACCAGGACAAGAAAATATAAGGATTTTCCCGAAATTGTATTCATAAGATGGTCCTTTGGAGGAAGGATTGCTGACAGAGATTTGACATTTGTATCTAAAAGCATAATTGAGAAATAATTAATCAAAATGGGCATATTTATGACATTTTGGCCTTACCCAGGCTTCCTTTTTAAGACCATAATGATTCATACAGGAATCACTCCTATACCACATCTGCTAGGGCCCCAAGGTGGGCTTACAGTACCTGGAGTACTTCAAATATTTTGATATCGGCCATTTTATTTTGAGAGTCTTGTTAGTGGGACTTAATTCATGTGGCGGCCATGATGTTGAAATTTTACCTGAATACATACTGGTCTGCATCCTGAATGGCACCCTATTACTTATATAGAACTAGTGCACTAGCTTTTGACAGTCAAAAGTAGTGCACTATATAGGGAATAGGGTGCCATTCAGGATTGTCCTAAGTTGTGAGAAACCTTGAGGTAGGCCTACACAATACTAGGTAGTCCCCACTCCCCAGCCAAGCTAAAGCCAGAGTAAGCACATTACATTGTTAGTTGATGCCTGGATTAGTTAGCCTCAACACTTAGTTTTAAATCCAGTCTAATGCTTGTTGGAGATTCTCCATCCTTTTCTCTGTGAATATAGTGTGATACCAACCCCACCCACCCTCCTTTATCTTTATTTTTCTCTCTCCATTCTTCTTTCGCTTTAAACTGAACTACTCTAGGTGTGTGTGATTGTTGCTCATACCCACCATAACTGCTCCTTTTTGTCGATCATTTGTGGAATTGCAGGCTCTTCAGTTTAAATATTATACTTCCTCTTTTCTAAGAACCCCCCCCCCCCCTCCCCCAATCTCTCTCCAAGTTGGGCAATAGGCTAGTTTTTAGGAATGAGATCAGCCAGATAGTGGGTTCACTGTGCAGTCTGTATGAGTGTATATCTGCAAACTGACTGACTGTTTGCATAGAAGTGATTATCTGCCCAGAGAGCTTAGCATATTAGCCGTTGACATCTGCTCAACATTGCGCTTGCGCTAACACACACAGGCTACAGTAGCCTAGTTTTATTGCGCTAACACACACAGGCTACAGTAGCCTAGTTTTATTGCGCTAACGCACACAGGCTACAGTAGCCTAGTTTTATTGAAGGTTGCTTAGTGCTGCATTCTCAAACGTAGGTAACAATATGCACAGCTCCTGGCCTGGTGACCATCAGCTGATGCAGCCAGTGACTAGCGACACAGAGATCCATTTGTGTGTCCTCACACATAAAAATTCAGTCCATACCCATTCAACAACGTTATTGGTAGATAGTCTCTAAACTAGATCTACTAGTCCACATGGTGATCACTCCTTCTTCACACAGCTAAATATGACATGCAGGCCTATGAAATGGATCTGTAGGCCTATTGTAAACAGTGGGGTTACCAGGTATTTCAGACTGCTGCAGTTTTCCCCTGCATAAGAAACGGCCCAGTGGTTCTCTGCCGGGACCTGTCAGTCTTCTCTGTCACGCTGCTGTGGTTTTCCCATGAGCCTCGGCGGCGGCCCCTCTGTGGTTGTGGTCAGTGGTCATACAGGCACACTTATCATCAGTTCCCACGGCGATGCAGTGACTGCCAGGGCTACCCTGTGCAGTGCCTGTCAGTTTAGCTGCGGTAGATAAGAGATCTGCCTGCCCACAATCACAGCACTGTGTGGGTGTGTCACTCGCTTAGCTCTGTAGCTGGCCCATTAGTTTTCTCTTCCACCATTCGTTAGGAAGAAGATATCGGAGCTTTTTCTCTTCTAATGATTTACTTTGAGAAAGGTCTGAATACTTGTCATACACAAAGCAAGCATGCATGCACATTGGGAAAACATAGGCCATAAGCCCTTCAAACTCAACTCTGGACCTCGAAGCTAGTTCCACTGCATATTTTCATAGTTTCCCTCTAATCAGGTACTGATTTATACCTGGGCCACTAAGCGTGTGTAATTAATTGTTATCAGGTAGAACAGAAAAGCAGCAGGACCTCGTAAGTTAAGAGTTGAATACTCCTGCCCTAGCCCTTACATCCTTTGTTGTTCCTAGGTTTGAGAGCTTCCTGGTGGAATCGTTGGATGCCTGCAGTGCAGAGATTGCTTAACCATCTACTGAACGTAATGTCTAAGCACACACTGACGTTGTTTTTGCGGCCGTGAAGAGATATTGAACGAGTGTCCCGTCGGGTCTCATAAAGAGGCTTAATATTTCAGCAGAGTAGGAAGCAGCACATTGATAGTCTTGGGAAATGATGGCAGTGGGCTCTAGCCGGCAAGTTTTTACATTGTCCCACTCAGTGATTCTAAGGGTTTCCTGGAACCACTGCAAACATGTTTACCATCGTTAGAGCTGGCCCAGCACTGAGTCATGATACACACACACACACACACACACACTTCCATTCAGAGCAGAGGCACGGTCGGTAAGTGATTTGGGAATGGGCGGTGGCTTCTTTTGAGCTTCATCTTTTCCTGGGAAAGATGTCGTTTTTGAGCCAATACATCTTTGGCCCAGCAGATGACAAGTGAAACAGTGATCCAGTGTATTCACGTTGACAAAGGACTTTAACCTACTGTAAGTCAATTCTCTCCCTATCTCTGTTTCTATGTGGTTGAACCAGTGAACTCAACATGCTACTCCTTGTCCTCCAGTACAAGACTCCTGTTGAAATGGTTTCTAGTATTCTACAGCTTTCAGGTGCTGATATGCACTCTGATATAAGGCATATGGTCAACAGCAGCACACCTGGTTGTGGCTTTGACTGCTTCAGATAAGATAGACTGATCTAGGCTACAGAGGGTTTCATCTTCATGTTATCTTGATCCTCAGAGAATAAGTGGTGAAATTAGTAGACTGACCGTGTGTGTGTACGTCTAAATGTGCGCTTGTTTGTGTGTGTGCACGTGAGAGCGAGCGTGTGTGTTCACGAGAGAGAGAGAGAGAGAGAGAGAGAGAGAGAGAGAGAGAGAGAGAGAGAGAGAGAGAGAGAGAGAGAGAGAGAGAGAGAGAGAGAGAGAGAGAGAGAGAGAGAGAGAGAGAGAGAGAGAGAGAGAGAGAGAGAGAGAGAGAGAGAGAGAGAGAGAGAGAGAGAGAGAGAGAGAGAGAGAGAGAGAGAGAGAGAGAGAGAGAGAGAGAGAAACACTGGTTTTATCTCCTCACCCTCCTGTCACCCCCTCTCCATCCATTATGAAGATCTCTCTTGTTAAACCACACACTGTCCAGTCCAACTAGAGGTCAAAGGATTAAACCACACACTATCCAATCCAACTAGAGGTGAGGGGTTAAAATCACTCCCACTCTGCACATGGGAGAGCCGTTCACTTCTCCGTGGGCTATTTATAGCAACACATACACAGGCATGTGAGTGAACGCATGGTGAACAAACAACCATTGTTGCTGGTTTCTTGTGTGTGTATTTTCTGCATGATGGAGCAGTTGTCAGTGGCTGCCGTCATGTGCTGCAGAGTAGACCTATAAATGGAACAACAAGAACACTGAACGCAAGGCTACATGACAAAAACACTCCTCTTCTGTTAGCAACTGTTGTCAATGCAACTCAACAGCTTTCAATAGCATGGACAGTAGAGGAGATATGGTTGTCTCTGTCCAACACCTATAGAGACACACACACACACTTCTTTCTTATCAGTGTGAGGCCACGTGTGTTGATGGATGTGTCTAGTACTAATCGCACCTTGTCTGCCCTTGAGACAGGTGAAGACAGAGAGAGAATATGCGTACGTAGAATAACAAACATGTTACACTGTTGACAGGGTGATGTGGTTGGGTGAGGTCATTCAGTCCCGGGAGATGGGTGTGGGTTGGGACAGACAGAGTGCCCTACTGTACTCAGACAGGTGGTATAGTCTGGGACGTAGCTGAGGAATGGCCTGGCCAGCATCTTAAAAACTGAACCATTGTTACATTGTGTGTGTGCATTCGTACGTACGTCCAAGCAGATCATTTTTCTGTAAAAATGTGCGTCTTCAGCTTCTCTTGCCAAATGTTCTAATTGCACCCTATGACCATTGACAATAACTTCTGACCTTCCAGCCAGACAGATTGTCCTCTCCCTCACCAAGACTTGGCTTAGGCCTACTTTGGCCTGGTCCACTCTAGCATACCCCAGCCCAACACATCCAGGACCAGGGGTTATGTCCTGCCTGGGTGAAACAGCCCAGCCCTGGACCCTACCATCCACCCTGACTGTCCAGAGTAAGGCTCCACTGAGCGTCCCGTCCCCCTTAAACAAACACCCTATTATGGGCTCCATACGGGGGCCTTGTCCCTCTGCCTGTTCCTCAGCTCTGTTTTTAATTGGCATTAGGCTAGAGACAGCGGCGGGGGAAAGGAGATAATGAGATGAATGAGACGTCTCTTTGTGCGCCCGAGCCGACTGAGGCCTTTATGTCCGTAACTCTGCACAGAGAGAAACTGGATACAGGGTGTACTGCCAGCTGGCTGCCGCAATTACAGTTTACACAGACGACAGCAAACCTTCTATTCTGGCTTTTGACACGGCCTGTCATTGTTTGTCTCCGAGGGACAGACGAGGAGAGAGGAGGAGGACGATATCAAGTTCAAGTCTGAGATGAGAGAGGAATGGATGGCTGGATGGATGTGTGATTGGTTGAAGTGCTAACTTTTATTGATTATTTCTTTGTTCATTGTCAGGTATCTCT
>NC_140022.1:7683119-7781131 GCF_964263955.1 Coregonus lavaretus | reverse complement strand
CCCTTACCCTAACTTTAAACCTAATTCTACTTTAACCCTAAACCCCCTAGAAAAAGCATTTGACCTTGTGGGGACCAGAAAATGTCCCCAGTTGGTCACATTTTTGTTGGTTTACTATTCTGTGGGGACTTCTGGTCCCCACAAGTATTGTTAAACACGTCCACACACACACAATTAGACCAGAGTCAAATACATTGCTGTGTTTTCAATTTCAGCTGAGTATCTGGAAGACTTTTTGCAGTGCAGATATTTTGTAGTGCACTTGTGTTGGATGACTTAGATAATTGTACACAATATTAATATGGGTCAAAGCAAGGTAGCACACTAGACATTTCCAAATAGGCATACTAATGGGACCGACACTGATGACTGCTTAAAATACAAATAATTATTTCTGGCCCCATTGTATACACACAGGAACACTGCCAAGGCATGTTCCCCTGTACAGAGTGGGATGACTGATTCATTTCCCTGCACACACACTATCCCCCCTCTCTTTCTTTCTTTCACTTAACAAGCTTCATTTCATTTTCATTTTCACAAGTGCTCTCAGAGGTTTCCCGTTACCCATTCACAGGGTATGAGACCTACACACTGAGTCACTGGAGACAGAGAGGATTGGGGGCCAATCCTTGTACCACAACAGAAGAATGTGACCCTGATCATTGTCTCTATTGACCCCTATTCCCGCTCACAGCCGTGATTCCAAAGTGATCTAGTTTCCCATTCATGGACAGTGCGTGTGGATAGGAGATGTGGCGCTCAGTGTGCTGCTTTGTGTCCAGCTTCTAGCAGCTTTCACTGACTTTTAAAGTCTTAAGGACACACACACCTCAGTGTTAAAATGTCGACCACCGTGTCTTAGTAAAGCTACATGTTTCACTATAGAACTCCTGTACTACAACTATTGTAACAACTGCAATAACTACTGCGTACTACTGTACTGCATATCATCAATGAATAGACAATGGATTGACCCATACCCTCTCCTCAGATGATGGGCAAGCCCAGTGAGCCCACGGGGGGGCGGCAGCACCAGAGTCACCCGGAGGAGACCGAGGAAGAGCTAAGGAGCACCAGGCCCTCTCTCCCCAGGACGGAGGCCTTCCGTGTGGGATCACTATCAACAAGAGCCCCCAGACCCCCAAGAGAACCAGGAGGAGGACATGCATCAGGAACTACTGTTCAGACAGGTAGGAGGGAGTAGTGAGTGAGAGAGAGAGCGAGCGGGATCGAGCTACCACTGGTCAATACGATGTGCTTGTGACGTCATCCTACGTCATACTTCAGGGTCATGTCCCGGGCAAGGACTGTACAAGGTGTCGAAAGCGTTCCACAGGGATGCTGGCCCATGTTGACGCCAATGCTTCACACAGTTTGTGTCAAGTTGGCTGGATGTCCTTTGGGTGGTGGACCATTCTTGATACACACAGGAAACTGTTGAGCGTTGAAAAACCAGCAGTGTTGCAGTTCTTGACACACTCAAACCTGTGTGCCTGGCACCTACTACCATACCCCCACTACCATACCCCGTTCAAAGGCACTTAAATATTTTGTCTTGCCCATTCACCCTCTGAATGGCACACATACACAATCCATGTCCTAATTGTCTCAAAGCGTAAAAATCCTTGTTTAACCTGTCTTCTCCCATTTATCTACACTGATTTGAAGTGGATTTAACAGGTGACATCAATAACGGATCACACCTTTCACCTGGTCATTCTCTGTCATAGAAAGAGCAGGCGTTCTTAATGTTTTGTATAGTCAGTGTACTTCACCTGTTAGGAGTTGTAGTTGGTGTATAGTTCTCATGAAGCGGTGGTCACTGTTCGGCTTCTTCTTTGCCCACAAATATGTTGAAAACCGCCAGATGTTAAGTAAATTCACTCGCAAACAAGTATACATTTTAATATATATCTAAATTGACTGCGTTTCATGACTTAGATGATGCAAATTTTAGGCTCATTCTCAGCATACAAACGAGGAATCAGAAGTAAAATTGACACGACACTTTCATATTCGTATTGACTTCATGGCACACACACACACACACACACACACACACACACGATTATCTCGTTTAGCAGTAATTGTGTTTATTGAATGATCCACTTGGGCAATAATATGCTATTTCCTGTCCCAGGATGCTATGCTACTGACAGAGAGTCCTTCCTTAATGAGAGGAAACCATGCATCTTTCAAATCCACCCTCTCTCCTGCAGATAGATGTCATTCGTTTCGGTTCAGCTCACATAGCTTGACTGCCACCGTGTGGCCAAATGTAGTAAACGCATTGCAAAGAGCAGGTAATGCCTTCAATGTCACAATGGACATGTTGAAAGCTTTCATGCAATTTCTTTCTCTCTCTCTCCTCCCCACCTCTTCCCCCCTCCCCTCCTCCCTCCTGCCCTCCTCTTCTCCCTCCTGCCCTCCTCTTCTCCTCTTCCCCTCCTCTTCCCACCTTCCCCTCCTCTTCTCCTCTTCCCCTCCTCTTCCCCCCTCCCCTCCTCTTCTCCTCTTCCCCCCTCTCCCCTCCTCCCCTCCTCTCCCCTCCTCTTCCCCTCCTCTTCCCCCCTCCCCTCCCCCTCCTCTCCCCTCCCCTCCTCTTTCCTCTCTGAGCAGCAGGCCATGTTGTTGGAGCAGCAGAGAATCCACCAGCTGAGAAACTATCAGGCTTCCATGGAGGCAGCCGGTCTGTCAATCAACTTCCCAGGTCACCGCCCCCTCTCCAGGGCCCAATCGTCTCCGGCCTCTGCTTCCTCCTTCCACCTCTCCGTGCCGCCCCCTGAGCCTCCCACCAAACCTCGCTTCACCACTGGTTAGCAGTAGTGCTCTTCTCTTTCATATCTTTCTCTTGGTCTGTCGTTCCTTTATCACTCCTTCTTTTGCTCTGTCAGTTTGTTGTTTCCACGTGTGTGTGTGTGTGTGTGTGTGTGTGTGTGTGTGTGTGTGTGTGTGTGTGTGTGTGTGTGTGTGTGTGTGTGTTTGTGCGTCAGTGGTAATGTGTGTTTGTGTGTTAATGTCCTGGTTTTGTCCTGCAGGGTTGGTGTATGACTCTCTGATGCAGAAGCACCAGTGTATGTGTGGGAACACACACACCCATCCGGAGCACGCCGGCCGCATCCAGAGCATCTGGTCCAGACTGCAGGAGACAGGACTGAGGGGACAGTGTGAGGTACATTCTAAAGGCTTCTCCTTCAACCATCCTTCTTTGCTATTCTCTGTTGTAGTTGGTTTTTTACATTATTTATAGTCTTCAAACAAGGGTGAATTGAATGCATTTATGTTGCTAGGAGTTACCAACTGATGCATAAAATGACATCATTGCTTAACCTTTCCATGTACTTTGTCATTTTTGATTCACTTAAACATAGAGAAAAGAAAGGAAATTAATAGAATGGAAATGCTACATGTCTCGTGTGTGTGTGTGTGTGTGTGTAGTGTATCCGTGGTAGGAAGGCCACTCTGGAGGAGCTCCAGACAGTCCACTCTGAAGCCCACGCCCTGCTGTATGGAACCAACCCCCTCCGACAGAAACTAGACTGTTCAGTCACGCCCATGTTGGTCAGATTACCATGTGGAGGAGTGGGGGTGAGTCTTCCTCTTATTCCCAACTTCTTCTTCTTCCTCTACCTCTTCTTCCTCTTCCTCTTCATCCTCCTCTGCCTCCTCTTCCTCTTCCTCCTCTTCCTCTTATTCCTCTTCCTCTTCATCCTCCTCTTCCTCCTCCTCGTCGTCCTCCTCCTCTCTTACCCCTACTCTTCTTTCCCTCTTGCTCCTCCTCCTCTATGGTCAAATCATTAAAGGGATATTTTGGGATGTTGTCAATGAACCCATTTATCTATTTCCCCAGAGTCCGATGAACTCGTGGATACAATAGGTATGTCTCTGTGTCCAGTGTGAAGGAAGTTAGAGGTAGTTTCACCAGCTAGTGCTAACTGGCCTTAGCACAATAACTGGACATCTATGGTAACAGCTAGCATGCTAGCTTATGGTAACATGCAAGCTGTTACCACAGACATCCAGTCATTGTGCTAACGCTAGTTAGCAACTTCTTTCAAACTGCACACAGACATAAAAATGGTATCCACGAGTTCGTCTGACTCTGGGGAAGTAGATAAAGAGCTTGACTGCCAACATCCCGAAGTATCCCTTTAACTGTGATGATGATGATGATTGCAGGTGGACAGTGACACCATCTGGAACGAGGTCCACTCCTCTACTGCAGTTCGTCTGGCTGTAGGTTCTGTGGTGGAGCTGGTGTTCAAAGTGGCCACTGGTGAACTGAAGGTGCGTCCTCTCTACCCTTCTCTTCTCCTTTTCATCCCTCTACTCCTCCATTAAGGTTAGGTCGCTCTACACTTTTTTCCTCTTATTCACAAAGGATGCACTCAATCACTCCCCCTCATGGATGGAGTTGTGGGTAATGTAGTTGTTGCGTCTGGTTCCCAGAACGGCTTTGCTGTAGTTCGACCCCCTGGACACCATGCAGAAGAGAGCACTCCCATGGGGTTCTGCTACTTTAACTCAGTAGCCATCGCAGCCCGACTGCTCCAACAGAGACTCAACGTCTGCAAGATCCTCATAGTAGACTGGGTGAGTTTATGCTGGTCCTTCACCTGGCCTTTTAAAGAGAAAGTGGGTTTTGTAAATGGCTGTAGAATTACCATGGGATGTAAGATGACAAAATGGGACAATGGGACAATAGTCATCTGATTGGCCATGTGTGCTGTCCATCAGGATGTTCACCATGGCAACGGGACCCAGCAGGCGTTCTACGACGACCCCAACGTGCTGTACCTGTCTCTCCATCGCTACGACGACGGAAACTTCTTCCCTGGCAGCGGAGCACCCGACGAGGTAATGACGACAAATATCATGGAAACATGGTGTGTGTGTGTGTGTGTGTGTGTTCTCATGGCTATTACTCCCATCCCTTCTCTGTCAGGTGGGCAGTGGTCAAGGAGTAGGCTTTAATGTTAACATGGCCTTCACCGGGGGGCTGGAGCCCCCTATGGGAGATGCAGAGTACCTGGCAGCCTTCAGGTAACACACAACATACCCTTCTCATGCCTCTGACACATTTACATTTACATTTTAGTCATTTAGCAGACGCTCTTATCCAGAGCGACTTACAGGAGCAATTAGGGTTAAGTGCCTTGCTCAAGGGCACATCGACAGATTTTTCACCTAGTCGGCTCGGGGATTAGAACCAGCGACCTTTCGGTTACTGGCACTACGCTCTTAACCACTAAGCTACCTGCCGCCCACACACACTTACCCCATCAGACATGCCACCAGGGGTCTTTTCACAGTCCCCAAATCCTGAACAAATTCAGGAAAGCTTACGGTATTATATAGAGCCATTATTGCATGGAACTCCGTTCCATTTCATATTGCTCAAATGAACAGCAAAGCTGGTTTCAAAAAACTGATAAAGCAACATCTCACGGCACAACGCCTCTCACCTATTTGACCTAGATAGTTTGTGTGTATGTATTGATATGTAGGCTACGTGTGCAAGTTTAAAATTTATGTAGTTCTGTCCTTGAGCTGTTGTCTAATGTTCTGTATTGTGTCATGTTTCATGTTCTGTGTGGACCCCAGGAGCTTTCACAACAGCTAATGGGGATCCTAATAAAATACCAAATACCAAAAAACACACATGAACTGAAGTTGATAAACTCTCTCTTTCTCTCTCCCTCTCCCTCTCCCTCTCTCCCTCTCCCTCTCCCTCTCTCTCTCTCTCTCTCTCTCTCTCCCTCTCCCTAGGTCTGTGGTGATGCCCATAGCTAATGAGTTTGCTCCTGACGTGGTGCTGGTGTCCTCAGGCTTCGACGCCGTCGAGGGCCACCCTCCTCCCCTAGGCGGTTACACCCTCACCTCCAAATGTACGTATATGTGTAAAGTAGCACTGGTGCAATGATATCTGGATCTTTATTTTGGATCCCCATTAGCTGACGCCGCCATGACAACAGCTAGTCTTCCTGAGGTCCAGACACACAACATGACAGACAAAAGATGATACACTACTTTAAGTGGGTGTCCACATACTAGTGTATGTCATGTACTGTATTCTTTGCAGCTGTGGTATATTGATGATCCCTCTCTGTCCCTCCCCACCTCCCTTCACACACACACATACTCGCACACACACCCTCCCCTGCAGGTTTTGGGTACCTGACGCGTCAGCTGATGACCCTGGCGGAGGGTCGCTTGGTGCTGGCATTGGAGGGAGGTCACGACCTCATGGCCATCTGCGACGCCTCCGAGGCCTGCGTCTCCGCTCTGCTGGGTAACCAGGTGAGGACAGGAGGGAAGGAGGAAGCAGGAATTAGGAAGGGTAATGATCAGACTAGATCATGTATAGTGGTCTGGTGAAGAACTGAAAAGGAGAAAGAATGGATGCATGGTGAAGGTGGAATAGTTGACAGTGTGTATGTCTTGTCCACAGCTGGATCCTCTCCCTCAGGCGCTTCTGGAGCAGAGGCCCAACCAGAATGCTGTGTGCTCCATAGAGAAGGTTATAGAAACACACAGTAAGTACCAAGAACAGTTTCCTGTCTGAGATTGAAGAGGCAGGAAATTCTCCCTCAATTTAGCTTACTCCTGTTTTAAAGGTTGAGTAAGTTAGATTTTTTTGTCTGCAAATGTACCCACATTTCATTAGATGTACTGTAAATGGTTTATGATTAATGAATTCCATAATTTAATTATTTTGTTAGATACTTCTCCTTATTAGCTGAAATCGTATTTTTTCAAAGCCATTTTAGCTATTGCGCTAGCTGTTCAGGCCAAACCAAGCATTGGATCATGGGAATTTGTTGCGCTATGCAGACGTTATCTCTTTTCTGAGGCACATGTTGCTAGGCAACCCCCCTGGACTTGGCCGGGCAGGCCTGCCCCTTCCTGGGCCTCGGCTATAGCCAATGTGAGAAACGTTTGTGCAATGAAACTAAATAAATACTACACTCTGACCCACAAAACGTATTTGCTAGATTCATGATAGTGTTGTTGGACAAAGCAAGGAAAGTGAACTTCAAAACGAGATGTAGTTTTATTGGGATTTGCAGCTGTTGTTGGTAGGTAATGAATCTGCTAGCTTCTGAAATAACTTACTAATCCTTTAACATTGTTCTCTCTCTATCCTCCCTCTCTCTTTCTCTCTCGCTCTCCCTCTCCTCTCCATCTCTCTCTCTCTCCCTTTCTCTCCAGGTAAGTACTGGCGCTCCATGCAGCGTGGCTCCCCCAAGCTGGGTCTGTCTGTGCTGGAGGCTCAGAGAGGAGACTCCGAGGAGGCTGAGACCGTCAGCGCCATGGCCTCTCTCTCCGTTGCCAACAAACAGAGGTAGGTCATCATAGGTACTACCAACCAGTTCTGCCACCTTCCAGTATGGAGATCCACCTGTTTTACTGACGTACCTTCCTCTCTTCTTGTTCCCCTTCAGCAGGTCAGAGGAGGAACCCATGGAGGAGGAAGCGCCATTGTAGGGAGGGAAGCGTAAGGGCGTCGCACCGTGACTGTCGGCCTCTGCTGCAGCTCGGAAGACTTCCTTCTGGAGAGTCTCGACTGTCCCTTTTCATTTAGACCCCTCCCCGCGCGCCACGCCTATCACCTTGATTGGCAGCTCCACTGCCAATGAGGGAGAGGGGTGGGCTCAGCCTCAGAATAGGGAGTCAATGGGGATACGATATGAAGAACTGAAGTGACAAAGCGCTGCAGCCAGGCAGCTCACCGTGGGCAGCTCACCGTGACTCTAAAGATATGTTTGTTTCTGCCAGTCTGACTGAGGCAGCCCCAGAAGGCACCCTAGCTCCGAGGCAGGGCGTGGGTACTCAGTGGAGGTGGAAAATGGCGCGTTGTAGCGGAAGAGTCTTACTCCTGCAGGGAAAGATCTGCCCTGTGGCCAAATATGGAGACAGAGTACAGGACAGGTCCGGCTGTGACACACCTTGGACATTTATTTTCTCTCCTGCTTTTGTCCCCCTAAATGGAGGACTTGGTACTGATGGAGTTGAAGATGTGGGTTTACTGATGAGAGATGGCGGCCAAAAAAGCCCCTAGGAGAATTGTCGGGCTGTCATTGGCTGAGGACACAGTAGACTTGACTGTGGTTGGCCGTTGAGCAAGCAGCCTTTGCCGTTATTGGATGATGAGGCTATTGGATCATTGCCTTATTGGTCCAGCTGGTAGTTCTGTGATGGAGGGTCCACCATTGAGAGAGTGCCTTTGTGAAGCTCTGATGGATTTCAGGATTGTGTCAGAAATTGATTGCCTTAAATTATGTTCCTGACCAGGGGGGAGAGAGAAATACTTTTTCCTGTTTGAAAGAGGACAGGATGGCGTAAAAAATTATCTTTCAGCATGTTTACCAGGATTGTGATGTAGACAACGTTTGTCTCTCACAGCCTCTTTTAAGAGTTATTATACTTTTCGATTTATATATTTTTCTGTAAAAAGGCTTCAAAAAGGTAGTTGCCAGCAAACATTTGAGACTTTCAACTTCCAGTTGATTCGTAAAGCACTGTTGAAGGTTAGCATTTAGCCTTATGTAGCTTCCCTTTATCACATAACGAATCGCTAACGAAAAAAAGCATGTCTCACCAGAAAGACCTGTCGGTTGCAAGGTTAGAAGGTTATCCAAAAAGAAGTAGTCAAGCAAAAAAAAGCCAAAGCATGAGTTTGCATCCAGCTCTTTCATACCACTAGTAACAGCAGGCATACACAGTATCGCTTCTGGCTTTCTCAAACAAGGCTTTTGATACCAAGTACACTGTTCGAGAGGTAACGGAATCAAACATTTGATATCTGAACCTTTTGTTAAATAATTATTGAATTCCAATTTATGGTTTGCCAGGTGGCAACTACCTTAGTTAATAGTTACTATAAACAGCTTGTCATGTATATTGAATTGAACATATTGTAAAGCCAAGTGTTAATTTGCCATATTTGACACTATCATTTCCACATCAAGCTAGTCGATTGACTATACCATCATCAACTTTTTCTTAATCAATGATCTCAAATGTGTGACACTTCTATTTTTGGCATGTATGAAATTCTCAAATTTTTAACATACTTTTTATATTTGCGTATTTGTCATTTTGCGTTGAGTTCTCTCTCTGTTACTCTGTACAGTTGATGTGCCACTTGCTCAAGAGGATTTTTACACTTTCTTAGTGTCCTCATCATGCATTGGGATGGAGTTCAGCCTTTCTACTTTATACCATATTCCAGCAATTGTCTATTTACTTACATAATGATCCTGTTTATAGAAGAGTTCTATATGGAAAACCTAGAAATATATTATATACGTAGCCTACATGAGAGCTATGACGTTGTGAAAGAGAATAGCTATGGCAAAGATGGTATTACCCCAGTAAGTAACTTTAAAAAGCTTGTGTGGGGGGGGGGTTGAGGTTGATGACTGCACTGTTTTAAGCTGGGCTGGTTGGAGAAGGCCCTACACTCAGCAGCACTGTATTTGTTAATGGTTACTTTTCCACACATCACTCTGAACACAAAAAGGGGAACACACTGATTTGTTTTTGTACTGTATCGTTTCCTGGCTGCACTGTAGCTAGCTAGACTCTCAAGAAAAGCATGGGGCATTTTAAAGACGCTTAACTTTCGCATTTTACTTAATTGGGACCAACCAAAATGAGATACCAATGTTACTTTTGACACGATAATACATGCATACGCTGTCGTTGATTGATAGCATGGTTACTGCTGTGCTGCCATGGTTACTGTACATTACCATACCTCAACTTCAGAAAATGTTGTGACATCACTTCTTCCTGTTGTAGCTACATTAGCCGGGTTGTCAAGAAACCAGAGTCATGACATTAGCTGGTAGGCATGGTCTCAGTGTAGATCAATGTATTCTCATCCCTAGTAAAGAACTCAGTTTAGTTTGCAATAAGCTAGAGAGCAGTTTTGGGTTGATTTTAATGTTCTTACACACATTTTGGTAGTATCATGTTTCCTTTTGATTGAGGATTTAGTAAACTTTCTATTTATTTTTGCTTTGCATTGTTTGCTTTCTGATACACCATTCCTATTATTAACTGTTTAAGAGCCCCAGGGTTTGGTATGGTCGTTAAAAAAAAACAATTATTTAATGTTTTTTTTTTTTTTTTCTTTCACGGCCTCTAATTCTCTGCATGGTTTGTCTGTCTGCATGCCCGTCTGTCTGTACGTCTGTGTAACACTGTATTTGCACAGTAGAAGAAGAAAACTGGAGGACTAAACCCAGCGTGAATGTCTCTTCTTCTTTGGTGTACTAAGAATACAAAGGACTTAACTTGTCAAAATGAATTCCACATTAGATTTACATTTTTTTTTAAATGCTCAGTTTTTGTAGGTAAATTACCCAGCACTTAAAAAAGCAAATGGACAGTAGACTTGACTGTGTTCAGAGTAAGAGGAATATGTGTTAGCTAGGCTAACCTCCGAGTGTATTTATGCTGACTTCACGTGCTCATAGGAAATGGGGAAACTGGGAAGTGGGACAATTAAGTCCGACAAGATTGTGTTCAAGTGCTTTTGAAGTTGAAACAATTCTTCAACCAATACGATTTTAGCTAGCTTATCAAGCTAAGGTTGCTAATAATAAAGTTAGCTAGTTTGCTTAACATTGAATATATGGTCAAACTAGCTACATTCTCCATATTGAGGTCGTAGTTGTCAAAAACAGATTTGTCGTCATCTTTTGGTTGGAAAGGTCAGTGATGAAACATCACAACTCAGGCGACAACATTTTCTCAGAGATTCCCACTTATAATTCCGTCTTGGGAGGGTCGCTCAAGTTTTTTCCGATAACTCCGATAGCACATGAACGCGGCATTACACCCATCTATACTGCTTTTCTCTCGCTAAGAATGTTTCTAGAGTGTTGGGGATAGTCACACAAAGTAGAGAATGGATAAAACATCAGACCTTTAAAAAACTGACTATATGTGGTTGATTGGGAAGGGCATTTTCTGCAGACGTTTATCCACTTAAGCCAGTTGTATTTAAAACCACTGTGGTTAAAAAGAGCTATTCTCAGTTTACATATGTAAATAAAAAAGTTATTTTTGTTTTCTTTCCATTGTTACAAATGATATCTTTTGTTGGGACCTATATGCTTTTGACATTTTGTCTCAGACATAAACTCTAAAATATATTTCTGAAAAATGAAACCGTCTTGTGTGTTAATTGTGATGCTGTATTTATGAAGCCAAAAATGTATAGTCACCAGACCTACACTACCGGTCATGCAAGGGTTTTTCTTTATTTTTACTATTTTCTACATTGTAGAATAATAGTGAAGACATCAAAACTATGAAATAACACATATGGAATCATGTAGTAATCAAAAAAGTGTTAAACAAATCAAAATAGATTTTAGATTTTAGATTCTTCAAAGTAGCCACCCTTTGCCTTGATGACAGCTTTGCACACTCTTGGCATGCTCTCAACCAGCTTCACATGGAATGCTTTTCCAACAGTCTTGAAGGAGTTCCCACATATGCTGAGCACTTGTTGGCTGCTTTTCCTTCACTCTGCAGTCAGACTCATCCCAAACCATCTCAATTTGGTTGAGGTCGGGGGATTGTGGAGGCCAGGTCATCTGATGCAGCACTCCATCACTCTCCTTTTTGGGTCAAATAGCCCTTACACAGCCTGGAGGTGTGTTGGGTCATTGTCCTGTTGAAAAACAAAATGATAGTCCCACTAAGCCTAAACCAGATGGGATGGCGTATCGCAGCAGAATGCTGTGGTAGCCATGCTGGTTAAGTGTGCCTTGAATTCTAAATATATCACAGACAGTGTCACCAGCAAAGCACCCCCACACCATAACACCACCTCCATGCTTTACGGTGGGAAATACACATGCAGAGATAATCCGTTCACCCACACTGCGTCTCACAAAGACATGGCGGTTGTCTCCAATTTGGACTCCAGACCAAAGGACAAATTTCCACCGGTCGAATGTCCATTGTTCATGTTTCTTGGCCCAAGCAAGTCTTCTTCTTATTGGTGTCCTTTAGTAGTGTTTTCTTTGCAGCAATTTTACCATGAAGGCCTGATTCACGCAGTCTCCTCTGAACAGTTGATGTTGAGATGTGTCTGTTACTTGAACTGTGAAGCATTTATTTGGGCTGCAATTTCTGAGGTTGGTAACTCTAGTGAACTTATCCTCTGCAGCAGAGGTAACTCTGGGTCTTCCATTCCTGTGGCGGTCATCATGAGAGCCAGTTTCATCATAGAGCTTGATGGTTTTTGCGACTGCTCTTGAAGAAACTTTCAAAGTTCTTGAAATGTTTCGTAATGACTGACCTTCATGTCTTAAAGTAATGATGGACTGTCGTTTCTCTTTGCTTATTTGAGCTGTTCTTGCCATAATATGGACATGGTCTTTTACCAAATAGGGCTATCTTCTGTATACCCCCCCTACCTTGTCACAACACAACTGATTGGCTCAAACGCATTAAGAAGGAAAGAAATTTCTCAAATTCTCTTTACATTTAAATTTTTGCCATTTAGCAGACGCTCTTATCCAGAGCGACTTACAGTTAGCACATACATTATTTTATCGAACCCACAACCCTGGCGTTGCAAACGCCATGCTCTACCAACTGAGCTACATCCCCTGCTGGCCATTCCCTCCCCTACCCTGGACGACGCTGGGCCAATTGTGCGCCGCCCCATGGGTCTCCCGGTCGCGGCCGGCTACGACAGCCTGGATTCGAACCAGGATCTCTAGTGGCACAGCTAGCACTGGGATGCAGTGCCTGAGACCACTGCGCCACTCAGGAGTTACGAAGGCACACCTGTTAATTGAAATGTATTCCAGGTGACTACCTCATGAAACTGGTTGAGAGAATGCCAAGAGTGTGCAAAGCTGCCATCAAGGCAAAGGGTGGTAATTTGAAGAATATATTTTGATTTGTTTAACACTTTTTTGGTTACTACATGATTCCATATGTGTTATTTCATAGTTTTGATGTCTTCACTATTATTCTACAATGTAGAAAATAGTTTAAAAAAATTAAGAAAAACCCTTGAATGAGTAGGTGTTCTAAAATTGTTGACCGGTAGTGTATGTCAAGTCAATATGTTCATGAGTATCAAAGGCCCTGTCCAGAAAGCCTAACCCCTACCGTCCTAGGCACTTGTGTAGATCTGGGCCAGTATTCATAAAACTTTTGAGTAGGCGTACTGATCTAAGATCAGTTTGGCCTTCTCAATAATTAATGAATAAGATCACATGGACAGAGGAGACCTGATCCTAGATCAGCACCCCTACTCTGAGACGCTTGATCCGTATGACCACTGAAGCTATTAGAGCGAGACCGAGAGAGTCAGACAGAGAGACAGGGAGAGAGAGAGACGGAGAGAGAGACATGGAGAGAGACCGAGAGAGTCAGGGAGAGAGACAGGGAGAGAGTCAGGGAGAGACAGGGAGAGAGTCAGAGACAGGGAGAGAGTCAGAGAGAGACAGGGAGAGAGTCAGGGAGAGAGACAGGGAGAGAGAGAGTCAGGGAGAGAGACAGGGAGAGAGACAGGGAGAGACAGACAGAGAGTCAGAGACAGGGAGAGAGTCAGAGAGAGACAGGGAGAGAGTCAGGGAGAGAGACAGGGAGAGAGAGAGTCAGGGAGAGAGACAGGGAGAGAGTCAGGGAGAGACAGACAGAGAGTCAGAGACAGGGAGAGAGTCAGAGAGAGACAGGGAGAGAGACTGTCTTTGTTGCCTCTCTCAGGATAAACCATGTAACTGCAGGGTGGTCGTAACAGACGCGTGACTCACTGTAGTGTAACTTCCCCTGTAGTTCCGCTAGATGTCAGCAGAGAAACACTACTGAGGAAGAGAACAATATGAGAAAATGAACCCATTTATCTATTTCCCCAGAGTCAGATGAACTCGTGGATACAATAGGTATGTCTCTGTGTCCAGTGTGAAGGAAGTTAGAGGTAGTTTCACCAGCTAATGCTAACTGGCCTTAGCACAATAACTGGACGTCTATGGTAACAGCTAGCATGCTAGCTTATGGTAACATGCAAGCTGTTACCACAGACGTCCAGTCATTGTGCTAACGCTAGTTAGCAACTTCTTTCAAACTGCACACAGACATAAAAATGGTATCCACGAGTTCGTCTGACTCTGGGGAAGTAGATAAAGAGCTTGACTGCCAACATCCCGAAGTATCCCTTTAACTGTGATGATGATGATGATTGCAGGTGGACAGTGACACCATCTGGAACGAGGTCCACTCCTCTACTGCAGTTCGTCTGGCTGTAGGTTCTGTGGTGGAGCTGGTGTTCAAAGTGGCCACTGGTGAACTGAAGGTGCGTCCTCTCTACCCTCCTCTTCTCCTTTTCATCCCTCTACTCCTCCATTAAGGTTAGGTCGCTCTACACTTTTTTCCTCTTATTCCCAAAGGATGCACTCAATCACTCCCCCTCATGGATGGAGTTGTGTTTCAACTCAGTTATTTTTTACAAAATGATTCAAAGCCATACATTACCAGGTGTATTTCAACAGTATCGCCATAGTAACTACAACCAGTTAACACAATCAATGTTATGAGGAAAATAATACAATCTAGTTGTTATGAATCTAGTCTCTTTCTCCTAATGTGAAACACTAACAAACTACTGGTGTTTAGTTCTCAACACTGAACTGTGAAATGGTAAGTTACTATCCTGATTAAACAAGACTTAACGCTACGCAGGCTAACCAGGCTAGTTAATAACTAATATGTAAGGGAAATGTTAGGACAGCGCAGGTAGATACTGAACACCTAAAAGGCCTATAGCCGCTTCAAAAACATGTGCATAGGTAACGCTAGAAGATGGAGGCCAATGCTCTATAATAATTGAGCATGTACTGTCGGCTAGCAGCAGGCTGGAAGCTTCTAAATCAGCATGATGCATAATTACATTGAGACAGAGAAGAGGGACGCCCACACATCCTTGTACATGCATTTCAATGTACTACCCTACCCCACTCAGCCTGTTCATAGCAACCAGGAGAGCCCATGATAATTATATTGAATAATGTATGTGTGTTAGCACTGTGCATTTCCGCCCTCCAGGCTAATAGTCTAGATGGACAGTTTGAAGTGTATATTATGTGTGTTCTCTCACCTACTCTGTCACAACACATTTACATTTTAGTCATTTAGCAGAGGTTCTTATCCAGAGTGACGTAGTTAGTGCGTTAATGTTTAAAATAGCTAGGTGAGACAACACATCACAATCGTATCAAGTGCTTTTTCCCTCAAAGTATTTATCAGCAAAGTCAGTGCAAGTAGGAAAAGAGAAGTGGCTTTTTTCTTTATTTAAGATACTCACCAGTGAAAAGCAGATGGAAGCGTTCATTAGGATTCTGAAAGGAACTCTTTATTAGCCGTATATACTCCGGCTCATGGCTGTATCCCAAGTGAGGCAGTAAGCAATGGTAATAGGCTGGTTTTTGCAGAGAGATTAACAGGTGCTGTAGTGGCAACAACATTTTGTGGCAACCGGAATCTGGCAACGAGACTAACATGAGATTTGGATTGGGGATAGGATCGGTGTTTCATCTAGTCGGCAGACTACATAAACATGGGCACAAGCCCCGGGGCCCCCGACCTTCAGGTGGACCCCAACCCCCCAAAATTATTATTACGAAGAGAGAAAAGATACGAAGAGAAAATTCTGCGGTTTAAAAGCTAATTTCCTGCAATTCTACACAGCATATTATTCTCTCTGCTCTCATGGTAAAATTAGTAGAATTGCAGGAAAATAGCTTTAAAACAGCCTCATGACTAAATGAATAGAATAGCATTATAAAACTGCACATTCTTCTCTCTGCCCTTGGCAGAATGTGTTGAACTGCAGGAAGTCAGCTGTGCCCCGGGGCCCCAAATGTGATAGTCTGTCCCTTTTTATAGCAGTAGTAGTTCCGGTGCTTAAGTTTTTCGTCACTGGTTATTTGGACAAATAACTATTTCGCAGGTGTTGGCATCTATTGAATTTCGGAAAGGGGAGGGGACATTCGGTCTATAGACTTGCCCGTAACTTGCAAAGAGAGAGGGTAGAGCGCCTTGCTCCGATCCTCATTCTCATCCAAGTTTACCAATTAGGCAAGACTTTATTTCTGGGTTAACCAAGATGATCTGGTGCTAGATTGAGATTGTGTGATTAAGTGATAGTAATAGTAATATTAGACATAATAAATAGACACCCCCTTTTTTTGTATTATTATTTTGGGGTAATATCTTTAGACATGTGGCTCATTCACATGGTACTGTAAAGCTGACTAGTATTTTAGGATATGAGATGGTTATGTGGTTATTACTGAGTAATGCCTTGTCATGCACTGTTAGGCCAACTAAGAGATATGAGGTCTTAGGGGTCTTAGTACTCAATGTCAAGCCAGCTAAGAGATCTGAGGTTTTAGGGGACGTCCCTAGTTACCACAGCCACAAAGTTATAAACCCTGCCTATTTCTTCAATTTCTCTTATTAAAATGTTATTTTGAACCTAACATTAACCACACTGCTAACCTTATGCCTAACCCTAACCTTAAACGAATATCGTAAAAATTCATGAAAACCAAAATTTGTTTTGGGGTCTTTAATTTGTAGCAAATATTGACTTTGCGGCTATGGTAACTAGTGGAAACTGGTCTTAGGGGTGTTAGATGTTTGACCATCAGTAGAAGGAGACCTAGTGATGATACAGGCAGCATGTCTGATGTACCCTGTATGTCTTTTGATTTCAGGTGAGCAAAGATGTCCTTAAGTGCACAAAAGTGAACGTATAAACAAGGAAGGGTATCAGGGAAATAAGTGATGCTCATGTTAAAGTTATAGATATAGAGAAATATACCTACAGATGTAGAATCTTAATTTGAGACCGTTTGCTACAGCAGGAAAATAATCCTGCAGCAACTGGAAATTTGAATTATTATATGGATTATAATTCATGGAATTTGTATGTAGGGGTTGATACATTTTTTGTTAGGGCAACTTTAAAGTGGAACTGAAAACCTTAGAAGCCTTTTAAAATCTTGAATACACTACAAGTTTGCCTTTCCTGCTGTGCAGGGAAATTCTCAGCAACAAAAGAGTGATCCAATTAAGATCCAACAGCTGTACTGTGTTGTATACTAACTGAGTGCCTAGCTAGCCAACTAGCTAGATGGTATGTCATAGTGTGATATGAAATTAACCATCTGTAACCTAGAATATGAGTGGAAATGTATCAGTATTTCACTATGTTTATTAATGTGAGAGAAGTGTTTTGTACAAGTTTATATCCTTTAAGAGAAGGAGAATGTACATATTTGTGATAGAGATGATTGACCATCAGTAGGAGACCTAGTGATGATAGAGGTCACATGTCTGATGTACCCTCTCGGTCTTGTGATTTCAGAATAGAAAAGTAAACGTTCTAAACTTCTCCACGCTTGAACGTCGTTATTCAAGTGTGCAACAATAGGACCCCCTTGCTTCTCGAATAGAGTCGACATGTTGGATGAGAGTAGAAGAGGTTGTTAAGACGACAATGTTTGCTCTCTCTCACAGGGACTATGCCAGGAATGTGGGGAATCCCATTGATCCCGGTGTGTCCCGGTATGGCTCCGAGCGTTCCCTCAAACATTATGAGAAACCCAAGCTGGCAACCTGACAGGGTGAAACGTGACACCTGTTGGAACATGGGAAACAGAGATGGAGACAGGAGAAACTGCACTACGGGTCCTGAGAGGAGATTTAACCTGGGGGAAGGGCTCTCTCTCCTCCTTTCCTTCTTTCTGTCATTATTTTCTGTGTTGCGCTCTTTCTTTCTTTCTCCCTCTCTTTCCAATTCCTCTCTCTCTCTCTCCCACTGTATGGAGGAGGTGGAGGTTGCATTTGCCCCCTGACCCCTCTCTAACTTCCTGTAAACGGGGCCACTCAGTAGCAGCAGGGGATTGTGGCTGTCTGTGGAGTGGCCAATAAGAGCCCTCCTGCAACTCCTCCAGATCAAGAACATCACTACCCGAATGCCTGTTCTTCATCCGTTACCCTGGCAACAACACAGCTCAGCACATGAGCTCTTCTCTTGGCCAGAAACTGTGTGTGTGTGTACATGCGTGGGTACTTGTGCGTGTGTGTTTTACTGCACTATATGCAAGGAGAGCCAAGATTCTAACGAGCTGTTCAGCAAGCCTCCCTGCTGTACGTTGCCATACAGTTCTAGCAACCACTAGATAGATAGGGATGGAATAAATCAAAAGAGCTGGATTTTGTTTGTTTGTCATTTAGCAGACGCTCTTATCCAGAGCGGCTTACAGTTAGTGAGTGCATACATTATTATTTATATTTTTTCATACTGGCCCCCCCGTGGGAATCGAACCCACAACCCTGGCGTTGCAAATGCCATGCTCTACCAACTGAGCTACATCCCTGCCGGCCATTCCCTCCCCTACCCTGGACGACGCTGGGCCAATTGTGCGCCGCCCCATGGGTCTCCCGGTCGCGGCCGGCTACGACAGAGCCTGGATTCGAACCAGGATCTCTAGTGGCACAGCTAGCACTGCGATGCAGTGCCTTAGACCACTGCGCCACTCGGGAGAAGAAAAGTACACGTTTTCTGCATGGCCTAAATGCTGAATTGATTTTTTTCTCTCTGTCACTGAAGTAAATCTCAAACTGGTCCTTGGACAAGATTCTGACATCTATTTTAGAAATGCCTTGGAGGAATTGGAATGGTTGTCGTGTGTGTGTGTGTGTGTGTGTGTGTGTACAGCAGTAGGCACCGTTACATTGGTGTGGGTTGTGCTGTACATATTTATTCATAGTTGTGTTGATCCACAAGCTTAGATGGTTTCAGCTCTCTCTCCCTCTGTCTCTCTCTCTCTTCTACACTGGTGAATTAGGAACACGTCTGGGCTTTTGTGTTCTGTTCCTACAGCCCACGTGTGTGTGTGTGTGTGCCTGTTTGTGTCTGAGAGAGAAAGAGTGGCCCCATGTTCTCCATCCCTCCTCCTCCTCCTCTGTTCACTGCAGACACTTCTCCTTCTCTTAAAGTGAGTTGGCAATAAGGCTGAACATTGAATGTTGTAGGATCAGTCAAAGTTCGACACACACGAACAGGTGTAGGCAGTATAGCGGGGTAGAATTACACTGTTGGAATCACTCATGCAGATCAATGTCTAACAAGATATATTATTCAAATGACTCATTGTCGATCACTCATATTGTGTAACACCACTAGTCACTGCAAAAAAGTACTCTTTCAATAACCTTTTGAATGTATCATTGTTTAACTTCCAAAACACACTTTGTGACAGGACTTCAGCTATATGACAACCCAGGACAAACCTTGATGCTGTAAGAGCCACTCACACCAACCCTTGGCATGATTTAGCCTGGAGACCTCCATGAAGATCACAGCCCCCTCACCAGGTGCTTCAAAAAATGAGTGAGCCTTCTTAGCATTTTAGCAGTGTTGCTTGGCAACCAAAATTAGCCCCGGCTCTGTCAAACACATCATTGTGATTGGGAAAAATTGTCACTTGTTGAATTCTGGTAATGCCTTTTGAGCCAACGACAAGGTTTCTCTGCTCAGAACATGTTCTCTTCAACAGGAGTGGGGCTTGAGGGGGGCACTGATGTGTGTGTGTGTGTGTGTGTGTGTGTGCGCATTCACATGAACGATATGCCTGTCTTTCTTTGTGTTGTATCTATCTATCCATCCATCCACACACACACACACACACACACACATTCCTTGCTCCTTGTGCATTCACACTTATCCTTGGTTGCTATGGCTTCAGGAGTCATATCTCTGTGTACAATTGATGTCTGCCCGTCAAGGCTGGTGTTTGAAAAAGGTATTGTCTTGAAAAGATGAATCATTTTGCTGCACACTGTATGTGTTGCCTTGAGACTGCTGATGGAGAGACTCTCTTATATGAGAGTCCAACACAATTCTCTTTCAATACATCAGCTCAAACACTAGAAGATGATCGGAAATCTTTGTAGCTCAACCTTTTTAATCGAAAACATCAACATCCTCAACATCGACATCCTTAACATCGACATCCTATTTATAAAATGCTCAGACCTGAACTAAATTGCATTGTTGTCGTGTAAAGCATATGATACTTCACATCACAGCCAGTGAGGGTTTGCAGTGTTACAATTCTGTGCACGTTTCAATTTCAATTTCATTTTGATCATTTTGATTGTGCTTATAGACAGCAAAAGGCAATACCTCCAATATTTCTTGCTTTTTTTAGCCAGGAGGCAAGAGAGCAGTTCTTTGCCAGTGTACACCTACACACCCCATGTGTTCTCTTTCTCTCTCTGAGAACACACACACACACACACACAAACTGCATGTACACAGATACATATACACACATTCATACATAAAAGCATGCATTTCAACAAGAGATTGAATAGGCTGTTCAGGGTCAACTCCCCAAGGTAGAGATACAATCCCATGGTCTTTATATGGTATGGTAGAGCAAATACCACTCACTTACTTTAGATCCTTTTCTAACATCCTATACCAACTTAAAATACAACGTTGTATAAAGCATACATGGGAATTAATATACATTTAAAATGTGTCCTTGTACTTTGTATTGTTTTGTAATTTATCTGTCCCACTTTTCAATAAGTGTCCTTCCATTATCCATCTATTACATGGTAGTTACAGTGTTTGCAGTAGTAGTAGTAGAATTAGTAGCAGTAGTAGTAATATAGTAGTAGTAGTAGTAGTAGTAGTAGTAGTAGTAGTAGTAGTAGTAGTAGTTGTTGTAGTAGAATTAGTAGCAGTAGTAGCAGCAGCAGCAGTAGTAGTAGTAGTAGTAGTAGTAGTAGTAGTAGTAGTAGCAGTTGTTGTTGTTACAGTGTAATTACCGATATCCAAATAAAGGGATATATTTTTCATATAACATCAGTATTTATGCTGCAATTAAAGTAATACTATGATAATATATTATTATTATTACCACCCCTATAAAACAGTGAGTTCCATTTCAGGGTGATTCCTTCTCTGCTTGTAGCAGTGTTCTCTCCACAGACCGCACTGTGAGTCAGTATCACACAGAACCCACGCCTGCACCCACGCACACCCACCGACCGTATGCACACACACACACACACACACACAAGATGTGTTCTCACACACACAAGCCTACACACATGCACACAGATGTGTATGCAGACCACGTCCATGCACACACACATACTATCCCACAGTTATGTTACGGAACAATGGTTATGTGAAATCCTTTAACTAGACTCATTTGACTAAGGTTTTTGCTGCAGCAGTCATCCTCCTGGGTCTTGTGGGTTCTTGGCCCCTCACCAACTACAGATGCAGGTTATGGAGGTAGCCAGAGGGGGATTCCCACACATTCCTGTGTGTGTGTGTGTGTGTGTGTGCGCATAAAGTGATTGTGTGCATGTGGTGTGTGTGTGTGTGTGTGTGTGTGTGCGTGCGTGCAGTCGTGTGCATGTACTTGCGTGTGTGTGTGTGTGTGCATATGTGATTGTGTGTGTGTAGTACCTGGCTGACTCTAGCTTTACATGACAGTGGTGGAGCTTTTCAGGAGGCCTCTCTCTGAGCTCACAGGGTCCTGAACAGTAGATCTCTACTCCTTTTGTCCTGGGCATTGTAAAGCACATTCCATAGCAAGAGGCTGACCACTCATCAAGAGGAACTGGATTCGCCGCCCGCCCAGGCGTCTATAAAATAAAATGTTCTCTTTGGAAATGGACTACCTCTCGAGAATGGCAGGAATTGGTCAAATTCTTCCAATCATGACACTGCAGAATCTCTAGAAGAAAGGACTATTTATATACAGTTAGTCCTGTATTGAATTTACTCTGTTTTTGGATAATTAGATTAAAATAGTATACTGAATCATCATGAACCATACTCCGGATGTTGGAAAGACATAAGTGAATGAACAGACGCTCCATCTTTATAAAATAAAAACAGGTTCCACATCTACTTCAGCAGTAAAGTTTGAAGTTATGCATGGCACACTGGAGGATATGGCCAAACTGCTTCCTTGTTTGCCTTTCATTTTGAAACACCTACAAATCTCCAAGCCAGAGATACAAAATGGATGGCGTAATTAATACGGGGCAATATTAACAAGCCCCAAAACATATACCGTCTAATATGGTTTCTTGTTGTGCTCTGTCAATGTTCTGCGCTTGCATGCAAAGCATCCTTATTATTATTATTATTATTATTATTATTATTATTATTATTATTATTATTATTATTATTATTATTATCCTTCCTAAACACATGATAACAGGTTTCTCCTCTTCTCATTTTGCCCAGTGCCCCACAACTACCTCTCTGAGAGTATTCTTTCCTTCTCAGCAGTAATTTGAAATGTAATTAATCTTGAATTCTGAGTGCCTTAACTGTCTGATAGCCCCCCCCCCCCCCCCTCTCACTCTCTCTCCCCCCTCTCTCTGTCTTTTCTCTCTCTCCCCCCTCTCTCTTTTTGTTTCTCACACTCTCTCTCGCTCTCGCTCTCACTCAATCTATATCTCTATCTCTCTCTAACAGTCTATCTGTTTTCCTATTCCGGTGGAGATGCTTATATTTTACACCCACCCACATTTTAGCCCTTTAGACACCAATAAATTACCTGAATGTAAATGACTATGGTGCGAGCCAGCCACTCTCTGGGAACATTGCTAAAACATCCAGTGAGATAATTCAAGCTACATCGAACAGAGACTCGATAACGCATACTTTCATTACATAACTCAGATTTACTCTGTCTTTTTCCATATAATTGTCATATACTGTAGGCTATACAGAAAAACATTGGAATCCCAATCTCCTTACATCTAGAGTAGCTTCAATAACATTGATCTAGTTTCACCCGTTTGGGTTGAGTTGAGGCACAGCAGGTCTTCTGATCCATGGATTTCTCTCCAAACTTCTGGTTAGTTCATTCTAATTAGATTTTACCCTTGTGACTCTTGAGGTTCAATAATTCCCATTGATTGTGTGCTGGTTGCTGTTGCTCAGATAGTGGACGCAGCAGAAACCATGGCTGTTATATTAGGGTTATAGCTAGTCTCTGTGTCCATACATGGCCTGAATTAAGAACACAACGTCCTAGTCATGAAGCTGTCAATATAATAGCGGATTAAGGAAGGGAAATGGGTAATGCCTTTCAATACTAAGATGTGAATTGTGTGTGTGTGTCGGCGCTGGAGTGCTTTGCGTGGGGTATGGAGTGGTCAGCTGACGGGTGTTTACTGGGTAGGTACCGTGGGGGCTAAAAGCTCTGGAAAGCGGTGTGTGGGATGGAAGCCTCCTCTCTCTCACACACACACACAACCACACACACCGACACACGCTCGGGAGTGTTAAACTGAGGGTGGGAGGCGCTAGATAGTTAAGCTTGCGTGCAGCTAGCCCATTGATCAGTATGGACTGGGACTGCCACAACAGACACTGCTCACAGACAGACAGACGGACAGACAGAGGACAGCACCTATACTCTGTAGGCTACTGCAGAGAGAGAGAGAGAAAAAGAGAGAGAGAGAGAGTGAGATTGCCACAACAGGTTTCCATAGACTGCTGTAGAGAGTGAGAGAAAATAGAGAGAATTAATGAAAGAATCAGATAATGAAAGAACGGTGACCAGTGAATGGAGAGAAGAGATAGAAGTTATATAATAACATAAAAAATATGCTAAACAAGACTAAGAGAAAAAACGAGATTAGAGAGGAGTGAGAGAGAGAGAGAGAGGAGCCAGAGCACGTTGTTCGGAGTGTCCTGAGCAGACACTGTCTGGACCATGTGCGCAGGTAAGAAGTCACTTTCTCAGCTGTGTGTGTGTGTGTGTGCATATGTGCATGTGTGTCTTTGGAGCACTGCAGAGGATTCACAGCTACAGCTGTGTTTAATTTGCCTATATAATGATCTGCAGTCAAAACACTCACGCTGCTGATTACTCTGAAATCCTATCAGTACTGTTCTGCCAACAGTACTCTTTCAAAATGAGCTCCACCGATCATGTTGTCGAAATGTGATACTGGATATTTGTCTTACCAATGTCTCCAGTATTGTTGAGATGAAGGAGAATGAATAATTTACCATTAACAACAGCTGCTAAGGAAAAAGCATGTGTGTGTGCGCGTGCATGTGTGTTCACTTATGCATTCCCGGACATTTCTTTCAGAACCCATGATATTAGGAAAGTCGGGGGAGTGCGGGTGTGTGTATTGGGGGTATGGTGAATTCTGAAGAGGGTATGGTGAATTCTGAAGAGGGTGGGGCCCAAGATAGGTGGTTGATATTGCCTTTTTTATACTTGTCTAAGAAGGTTTCACGTTAGTGTTCCTTATAGCAGAGTTTTGCCACTTTAGAATGCTTTTTGTGTTTCTTGATGAGTGTTTGTGGATTTAGACTTGGCAGTGATAGCGCAGGTGTGTTAGGAGGAATAAATAACAGGTAGTCTACCACTCACCCAAGAAATGATTGAAGAGAAAAGGCTGTCTCTGCAGATTGCTACACAAAATGATTATGTCTCTCGCTCTCCCAGTCAATTGCTGAGATTTTGACTCGCATTACCTTTTGACTTCTTTGATTTTCAATTTCTAATTGATTTGAAGCAATCGGTTTGTCGTGTCCTTGCGACAGTCTCGATGAACCGGCTGTCTCCGTCTTCATTATCAGACGTCGAATGAGCAACCATGACATGACAAACATTTATTTGATTGTGACATTGGTTAAGCCTACATTGAACTACAAGAGACCCCCTCCCTCGACTGGCCTGGGGGTTTCGGAAGTGTTTGCGGTAGACAATGAGATCAGCGGTAATTATGGAGAATGAGCGTCTTCTGTGGATAGGCACCAACTTGCCTTCACGGAAGGCATTGGGACGCGCAGCACTTCCAACCCATTGCCTATTGGTACGCGGTCCATAAAAGAAAACCCTCGAGGCGCAGGGCAGGCAGGCTGGCTACGGATATGGACAGGGAATAGACACGAGGAGGAGATGAGAGGACATTGGTAAGACAAGAGGTAACCTTGGCTACATTCTCGATGATGCACTTTTTACGCTTTTGTAAGAACTTTCCTGTCCACTTTCTCCTGGTTACTTCTTGGAAACAGAAGTCAGTTTGTTTCTCAATGTTTTCTCAGATCGGCTACAACTCGACGTGGACGGTTCAACACATGCAGTCACAAAGGTAGGCTGGTTGAAGGGATAATCAATTTTCTTTAGTTTAGGGGTCGAGCTACTTTAGTGGTGAGAATATTGGCTAGATTTTCTGAAATCTGGTTGTTCTGGAAATAATGTAATAGAATGTGTTTGCTTGCAGGGCAAAATAGAATGCCACATTCCAATGCGCTTATCACTTTTGTTTATTCTGTAAATTAAACTGATGAAAGTTGTAAGACTATTCTACTTGATCATTAAAGTTAAGGCTGTGGCTAAACTATAGATAGGCTACTGCAGAATTATGGGGTAAGTGGTGGTCCTGTGTGTGTGGTAGCGCTCAACAAAGTGTGTGGTCTCGCGGCTTGGCGCAGCCAGGCTCTCACGGTCGGAAGATTTTGGCTCCAGATCACTGGAATGCGCCTGGCGTTTTGCTCTCTTTTAAAAACACAACGGTCGCTCATAAACTAAATTACACTTGTCTATTTTAACACAGAACCGTGAACCAACCATAATGTTAAACGAAACGGGTTTTGAGAAAGGTTTCTGTAGTTTAGCTGTGGGTTTTTTAGCCTTTTGGAAGAGAGAAGGGACAGCCTGGTCTCATGGACTAGACGTAACATATTCAACGAAAATCCGGGACACTCAAATTAGTATATGTTAAGTTTGGTTATATAAGATCGAGGGTTACTTAATGCAACAATGAAAGGAAGGTGGTATAATGCAAACCCAAAGGTTCAACCCAAAGGTTGCGTGTTCAAATCTCATCACCGAAGTCTAGCAACAAAGGTTGTGTGTTCGAATCTCATCACGGACAACTTTTCAACTACTTACTACTTTATAGCTACATTTCAACTACTTAGCATGTTAGCTTACCCTAACCTTAAGCCTTTAACCTAACTCCTAATCTTAATGGAAATATTCACCCATTTTGAATGTTATATTGTTTTTGTGCAGCTCTGAGCAATGTTGTATCGATTCCCGGGTCATTTAATGTTTTCATGTGTATCTGAGCTATTGCCATTCAAGCAGGCAGAAATTAGGTTGGTATGACGTAGCATTGCGATAAAGCTGCTCTCACGACACTGGAAGTTAATAGGAATACGACATTTAGATCGCGAAAATGTCTATCGTACATGTCAGATTTCGATACTGGCCAATGTCATAACGCGGGAGGTTGTCTTCTCTTGAATGAGCCATTGCAATATTCCTACCTTGAGAAATGTCTGCCTCTTCAGTCCAGGGTGCATTGCATGGTGCCGTTGCATGGCTGTTGGGAATGCCAGACTCAACTCTGCGAGGCACATCGGTCTGCCGGTTGAAGATGGTGAGATTGTAGTCTCCTAGTGCAGTTTGTTTAGGCTATTTTACAGCCAACTAGCTTCTTAACATGCTGATATTGGCTTTGGTATTATTGTGTGTAGCTACATTTGCTAGATAGCTAGCCAGCCAGCAAACGGAGAGCGTTGCATTGTGGGTTTTGACTAGAGCTGCAACAGATTTCCACAACGATTTTCACATGTTGCTATCAACCTTATTATAATTATAAAAATAAACATTTGTTCACAAAAAAGTATTGTTCTCACATATTAGTGTTATTTAACACTGTAAATTATAGGAATGAGGGGTTTTGGTGGATTTTTCTCTTAACCCTAACCCCTAGCCTAGCTAACATTAGCCACCTAGCTAATGTTAGCCACCTAGACACCTTGCTAACATTAGCCACAACAAATTGGAATTCCTAACATATACATATTGCAAATTCGTATAATTCCCGAGTGGCGCAGTGGTCTAAGGCGCTGCATCGCAGTGCTAGCTGTGCCACTAGAGATCCTGGTTCGAATCCAGGCTCTGTCGTAGCTGGCCGTGACCGGGAGTCCCATGGGGCGGCGCACAATTGGCCCGGCGTCGTCCAGGGTAGGGGAGGGAATGGCCGGCAGGGATGTAGCTCAGTTGGTAGAGCATGGTGTTTGCAACGCCAGGGTTGTGGGTTCGATTCCCAGTATGAAAAAAATAAAAAATAATAATGTATGCACTCACTAACTGTAAGTCGCTCTGTATAAGAGCGTCTGCTAAAATGACTAAAATGTAATATTGTACTATTTGCAATTCGTAACATATCATACGAATTGTAATTTGTAACATATCATACGAATTGTAATTCGTAACATATACGAAATGAATGATGGACATCCACAAATTAATACGTATCATACCAAACTTAACATTTAATACTAATTTGGTTCTCTCGGATTTTCGTTTACTATGTTGTATCTACCCCTGAGTCTAGGTTGGAGGGGAGGAGGGTTGGTATGTGAGGAGAGGAGAGGGGGAATTCTTGTGTGTTTTGGAATGCGATTACCCAGGGGAGAACCCATGACTGAAAAGAGGGAGAGGGAGAGAAGGGGCCAGAAAGAAGAATGAGGCAAGTTCTGAAAGGACTACACGCATTCCTCGGCTTCCTCATTAGTTCTAAACGACATTTCGGTTGCTGACATGTTGTTTCGTCTTCACATGACACTGTCAGTGCTGATGGATCTGCTGACTGACAGCCCAGTGTCCAAGGGAAAGTAGTCAGATGACGAAGACTAACTAGGCTACTAGCACTCTCACCTATTTTACAGCAAAACTACTGTTTCTTTCACTCAAAGGTCAGTCTTTTAAAGAAATAGAAAAGCACTAGGTCATGATTAGGCTACCACCAGCACATTTCTTTGTTTACACTGCAATATTTTAGATATAGCACAAGCCTAATGTAAAATGCTGTCACAGTTATAGGCAAGTTTGGATTGCTGGCCTGCTTTTTCAAATCACACACACACACATATATATATATATATATATATATATATATATATATATATATGGCTTCAGTAATTCATATAATAGTGTAGCATCAAAGACATATGTCTACCAGAGTTGACTATGGTTAGAGCATTAATGGGGGTGCTGGATTAGCATAAAATCATCTGAGATTGCCCACTCTTCGACGCCTGCCTACAAAAGCAATCGCCCACTCACAAATTACAATTATCCTAATCAGCAACCCGATCCTGAAGTGGAATTCTATCAGCTCTCAGCACCCACATCAGATTGGAATGACTAGTCTACCACACATTCCTCAACATTTTATGTTGCAATGAAAAGAGGAGATAACATGTGGTGCATTTGGTGTGTGTGTAGACTTGTGGATGTGTTACAGTTAGTGATGTGCAGGGTGCAGTATCTCCTGTATTGTAGGTGTGTTTTGTCAGATGTTTGAGGTGGAGGACCTGTGTGAGAGGACTAGAGAGTGAGTGAGTGTCCATGGGGGCAGTGTTTCACTGTTTCCCTCCCCATAGGGGCAGATGAGAGGCAGGGGCTTGAGTAGAGAGTAGAACCACCCCCTCCTCCTCCTACAGCCCCCACCCCACCCCTCTGAGATCCATCTCTACATGCACACACACACACACACTGAATCACACAGATAACTCCTCCACTTTCAACATCCCTATTTGATAAGTACCCTTGGCTCCAGGTTTCCATGGCAACATACTGCAGAACGTAGCACAGGAAGAACCAATGGAAAACCTGCAGTAGGTCACATGATGGCCAAACACATTTTGACAGAACTACCATAGATGAATGAATTATCAAGAGTCAGATGCAACCCAATATGATTGCTCTGTAATTGAGATCATGGCACTTGCATTGGCCATAATTATTTTCATGGCACTTTCTCTGGGTCAGTTGCTACATGGAAAACCAACTCCCCTAGTTTTTCTCAATGCGTGTCCTCTTCCAAGTCTCCCCATTCACAAAAATGTCAGTTACTTGCACCTCCAGACCTGTCATTGGCCAGACTGAGAAAGCCCAGCCCCCTGATGCTACCGGCTCCTTTTAAAGAAGTCTGCCATCTCCATGTCACACTGCGTGACTGAGTGACTTCCTGTCACACATGCACACTGAAGTATGTGGATTCATTGAGAGATAAAGGATAGCAGGAGTACATGATGGACGCCGGTAAGAAAAAAGCCACAGAACAGGTGATACATTGAAACAGAGATGGGTAGGAATTGAGAGAGAGAGAGGAAGAGACAAATAGAAAGAAAGAGAGAACACTGGGACCTGCCTCAAGACTGACCCATCTACAGCGTATTACTTATTGAACACACTGGAATGCTGTTTCACATGGAATCTCTCTCTTCCCCTCCCCCTCTCTCTGCCCCCTCTCTCTCTCTTCTTTCCCCTCTCTCGCTCCTCCTCCCCCTCTCTGCCCCCTCTCTCTCTTCTTTCCCCCCTCTCCCTCTCTCTTCCCCCCCTCTCCCTCTCTCTTCCCCTCCCCCTCTCTCTGCCCCCTCTCTCGCTCCTCCTCCCCCTCTCTCTGCCCCCTCTCGCTCTCTTCTTCCCCCTCTCTATCCTCTCTCACTCTTCTTCCCCCTCTCTCTCTCTTCTCCCCCCTCTCTCTTTCTCCGCAGAGGAAAGAAAGGTGACATGGAAAAGAGCTGCCACTGAGAGGAAGAAGAGAGAGAGAGAGAAAGTGAACGGTGAATCTGGACTGAAAGAGATGCCAGGACCCCTGGGCCTGGGAAACACACACACATCAAACAGTGAGTACAAAACCAGTTGGGGTGAGTGTGTGTCATCGTGGTTATTTATCCGTCAGATCTTTTACTAGTTCTACATTTTTTGGTGTGTGTGCAGGAGTGTGTGTGTGTGTGTGGTTGTAACCCTGTTGTAATGTATGGTAATGTATTAGGGCTGGGGTTTTGCTCTTATACCCTCTGAGCAAATGGCTATGTTATGAATGAATGGACTTGGCCTCTGGAGGAACAGTGTGTGCCATGTTCTTACGGACCCTGACTTTATCAATGGGCTACATGAGAGAGACCTGGCATTGGCTGGGGACAGGAGCCAATCAAAATACAGCATGTTAGTAGTAGAAGTCAGGATGAATGAATCAGAATAAATGAATGAATGAACCAGAGATGATGAAGGTGAGTGTGTGTGTACAAACACTGAACCAGTTGGTTGATTGCAGGCCCATAGCTGTGAGAAGCCCATCGGGACAATGAACAGGGCTAAAATTAGCAGTCAAGGCCACCTGTCTGCAACACGGCCAGAGAGAGGGAACAGGAAGGAAACGAAGAGGGGGAGGGAGAAAAGGGGGCCATTGAGGGCACAGCTCACACTTACCCCTGCAGAAAAGTTGCAGCTCTCTCTTCAAATACCTCTGAGAGGGTTAGTGCTCACATGGTGTTGTAAAGACATCATCAGTGTTATGAGTTCTGCTAACTCTTCAACATCTTATCATGCCCCCTCTAGTTTCCTGTCTACCTGATAGCAGACAAGCCAGGGAGTCTCCTGTCTCTCACCTGCTGCCCCTACCTTTCCCCTAGTTTGGTAGGTAGTAGGAACCTAGTCATAGACTGCGTTTGCAGAGCTGGTTGTAAATGGAACTAGCATTTAAAAGCCTCCGTTCTAAGAAGCCTGCGAGTCACATGATCCATCTCATGGTGGACTTGACTATTCATTTAGGGCTCTATTCAATCAGATCCGCTTTGGCCGACATCCGCATAGCGGTTGTTTTGGCGGTGTCAAGCGTGGAACTGTGTTAGAGCTGTCGAATCCACAAGCGGCTCCTGGCATTATACCTAAAGCGGACATTGCCATTGGCTGAACGGAGTCGCATTAACAGAAATCCCATGCAGCCTTCTTTAGTTCGAAACACTGGAATGTGTATTCCGTTTAATGATTTTTCAATTTGAGCGTAGTTATTTCTATGTAGCCTAAACTTTCTCATTCTGAATTTCTAACGCGTGGGTGTGGCTTCGTGACAGTTATCGCAAGAGCAGCTGCTCACTGATTTGACGGCTCCAACCCAGTTCCACTTCCGACACCGCCAAAACATCCGCTATGCAGGTGTCTGCAATCACTGTTTAACGCTTGATCTGGTTGAATCGAGGCCTTGGTGTTTTCTGCTCTGTTCATTATAGCAAGACGGGTCAGAGGGGAACACAGAGGAGTCAGTGAATAGCAGTTAAGGGGTCTTGACATTTCAAGGTCATTTCAGATTGAGCCAACATCTGCAGCGTTTACCGTGAGTTGTCAGCAACGCTCTACCTGCGCGATCGTATTGAATCCTAGCCTATGTCACAAGTGATAGTCCCTCAACACACAAACCTGACTGTTTAGTGTCTCCATACCCATATATGGCAGTTGACCACCCCCTTCCCTTACCTGGGCCTCACGATTTCAACCAAAGAGAGGCAGTAATAGAGGGGGCCACCCCATAGAGATAGATAGAGGACTCATCATGGATATAACCCGTTTTTTTAGCATTGACATTGTTATTGGACATTACCATCATTTTAATGTAGTCAAGTAGACAACTGGGTGGGGATTCCTATGGGTTGTAGCCTCAATGGTGTTGCCCATGCTGTCACAGATGCTATAATGGCACAGATAGAAAGATGAGTCCTCTATCAATCTCTAAGGTCCGGCGCCTGCTGGTTTTCTGTTCTTCCTGATAATTAATTGCACACACCTGGTGTTCCTGGTCTAAATCAGTCCCTGATTAGAAGGGAACAATGCAATGGAACTGGGTTCGAGGTCCAGAGTTGAGTTTGAGGGGTCTATGGCATCATATTGTATAATCTCCCTCCTAGTGAGACCTACATCATGTGTCAAATTCACTCAGACACCATCACATAAGGTCACACTGCACAAACATGTGTGGGAGGGGCTAAATGTATGGGAAAATAACAGGGTTTATCACTAATACCTGGGGGTTGGGGTTAGGTTAAGGTGGGGTAGAACTTTGCTCCCGTTTGACTTTCCATTCTCTTCCACCCAAGGCCACCAGATTCCCTTTGATCTTCTGTTTCCATGTCACAACAGGCTGATTAAAGGAGAATCAATCTCCCTCTGACTAGAACTCCTCAGTATAAAAATAAGACAGATAGGAACTATTAACCTGGAAGAGCTGTGGTCAATTGAGCTCCATTGACTGCATGTCAATTTCTGCATTGAATGTAAATTCTATGCAGTTGACCTCTCTCTCTGTTCACTGTATAGGTATGAAGCTGCCTGGACCTGATGACAGCGCTGCTATACACAGCCACAGACTGGCTGCACAGTGACAATACTCCCTGCAGAAAAACACCCTCTTTGTAGGTGAATGAGTGGCCCAGTCGGGATTACTTACTGCAAGGCTCTTCTTTACCCTCCAACCGGTATACAGCTGGACTCCAGCAGTACTCCATCTCAGAGGCTAAAAACAGACAGAGACACCCTTAACAAGGCCTTATTAGATTAGACTCAAGTGATCCTCAGCTGGATGTTTAAATAAGTCACAAGCTTCCAGGTATTCAGTGCTAACCCAGTGACAAGAGACTGCCGTCTTTGCTTGGACTGTGCCAGGCAAGGCGGCCATTTTGGGTCCTTGTGGACGGACGGGCAGCCATACCGTGTTGGTGTCTATCAGCTGCTCAGTAGTCAGTGTAGATCCTGTGGGGCAGTCAGCAGCTACATCTGGCTACTGGGTCTCTGATGGCTGCCATGTTCTTCATGTCTTGAATATTGTGAATGTATCAATTATCAAATACAGTGGGGGGGAAAAAGTATTTAGTCAGCCACCAATTGTGCAAGTTCTCCCACTTAAAAAGATGAGAGGCCTGTAATTTTCGTCATAGGTACACGTCAACTATGACAGACAAATTGAGAAAACAAAATCCAGAAAATCACATTGTAGGATTTTTTATGAATTTATTTGCAAATTATGGTGGAAAATAAGTATTTGGTCACCTACAAACAAGCAAGATTTCTGGCTCTCACAGACCTGTAACTACTTCTTTAAGAGGCTCCTCTGTCCTCCACTCGTTACCCGTATTAATGGCACCTGTTTGAACTTGTTATCAGTATAAAAGACACCTGTCCACAACCTCAAACAGTCACACTCCAAAATCCACTATGGCCAAGACCAAAGAGCTGTCAAAGGACACCAGAAACAAAATTGTAGACCGGCACCAGGCTGGGAAGACTGAATCTGCAATAGGTAAGCAGCTTGGTTTGAAGAAATCAACTGTGGGAGCAATTATTAGGAAATGGAAGACATACAAGACCACTGATAATCTCCCTCAATCTGGGGCTCCACGCAAGATCTCACCCCGTGGGGACAAAATGATCACAAGAACGGTGAGCAAAAATCCCAGAACCACACGGGGGGACCTAGTGAATGACCTGCAGAGACCTGGGACCAAAGTAACAAAGCCTACCATCAGTAACACACTATGCCGCCAGGGACTCAAATCCTGCAGTGCCAGACGTGTCCCCCTGCTTAAGCCAGTACATGTCCAGGCCCGTCTGAAGTTTGCATTTGGATGATCCAGAAGAGGATTGGGAGAATGTCATATGGTCAGATAAAACCAAAATATAACTTTTTGGTAAAAACTCAACTCGTCGTGTTTGGAGGACAAAGAATGCTGAGTTGCATCCAAAGAACACCATACCTACTGTGAAGCATGGGGGTGGAAACATCATGCTTTGGGGCTGTTTTTCTGCAAAGGGACCAGGATGACTGATCCGTGTAATGGAAAGAATGAATGGGGCCATGTATCGTGAGATTTTGAGTGAAAACCTCCTTCCATCAGCAAGGGCATTGAAGATGAAACGTGGCTGGGTCTTTCAGCATGACAATGATCCCAAACACACCGCCCTCGCAACGAAGGAGTGGCTTCGTAAGAAGCATTTCAAGGTCCTGGAGTGGCCTAGCCAGTCTCCAGATCTCAACCCCATAGAAAATCTTTGGAGGGAGTTGAAAGTCTGTGTTGCCTGGTGACAGCCCCAAAACATCACTGCTCTAGAGGAGATCTGCATGGAGGAATGGGCCAAATACCAGCAACAGTGTGTGAAAACCTTGTGAAGACTTACAGAAAACGTTTGACCTGTGTCATTGCCAACAAAGGGTATATAACAAAGTATTGAGAAACTTTTGTTATTGACCAAATACTTATTTTCCACCATAATTTGCAAATAAATTCATTAAAAATCCTACAATGTGATTTTCTGGATTTTTTTTTCTCTCATTTTGTCTGTCATAGTTGACGTGTACCTATGATGAAAATTACAGGCCTCTCTCATCTTTTTAAGTGGGAGAACTTGCACAATTGGTGGCTGACTAAATACTTTTTTCTCCACTGTACATGTACAGTGATTCGGATTTCGTACATCTTGTATTTTAAATACAGCTATCTATAGTTGAGTTTGCTGGTAGGGTGTTGACCTGGCATACAGTGTAGAATTCTGTGTGGGTCATTCTACAGCTACATTGTCTGCTGGGTTTTAGGCCCTACTCAAATAATCTCTCCATTGTCACTTAATCTCACGGTAAGTATTTCCCCCCAATTGAGACCCTGTTACAATGCTTTTGTATCATCAAATAAATACAAGTTATAGAAGCAGAGTTGTGATTTCCAATGCGTTTTTAATGAGGTCCACTATTTGGATTGGGTCTTTTTTTTTGTCTAGAAAGAATATTTTACTGGGTTCCTTTGTTCACCGTGGCCTTGAAATGTACATTATGTCTTAGTAGTTGAAAGAACACTGCAGCACAAAATAAATGAATGTAAAACAATTCATTGTTTCTGCAGACATATGCAAACACACTGGTGAAAGTAATGAAGTCCGTGGATTATTTGACAATTGTGTTTAATGACTCGTCATAAAACATTCTTCAAAACAATAAAACAATTTTAAATGTCAGTTTCTGTACAACGCTTGCTAAGCAATTTTATTTATATATAGAAAATGTAAGAGGAGTTGTGTTAAAATGACAAAACTCCTTCAAATTTAATGGCAGGTACTCTGGAAAAAAATAACAGCATTCCATCAACAAATATTTTCAAGCAATAAATATGTATTTATAAATAGTGTAAATTTACATCAAGATTAGAAACATAACAAAAATCACAAATCAAACTTTATTCCTTAAAAGGAGAAGTTCTTTTTCACAACCAAATCTGTATTTTTGATGTAAATGGCATGTTATAGAAGGGTCCAGACACTTTTTTGCAATTTCACTTGTTTTTGAGAAACTTACCGCACCCAGCGAATACTTTCCTCATCCTTGTTGTGCAGTATGGGGGCCCTGAAAAAACGTGATGCAGGTCTTTGAAATGGTGTCATTCCGAACTTTATCCGCAATGCTATATTTCATTTTGTGCGTCTCCCCTATCCAGCTGTTTCATTCTCCGTGTAGCCTGCTGCTACAGATAACTGCCAAAATAAAAGGAAACATAGCGTCTTAATAGGGCATTGGGTCACCAAGAGCTGCCAGAACAGCTTCAATGCACCTTGGCATAGATTCTACAACTGTCTGGAACTTCCTGTGTGGAAGCACCTGCTTTCAATATACTTTGTATGCCTCATTTCCTCAAGTGTTTCCTTTATTTAGGCAGTTGACTGTAGAATGGACGGAGGTATCGCTCAAGTCGCAACAAAATGGAATATAACGTTGCGGATAAAGTTCGGAATGACAATTTCATGTGTACACTATCTAAAGACCTGCATCACTATACTGAGAGCATTTGGAACCTTTGTTCATGTTTTTTCAGAGCCCCCATACTGCACAACGAGGATGAGGGAATTAAATCGCTGGTTGCGGTAAGTTTCTCAAAACCAGGTGAAACTGCAAAAAAGTGTCTGGACCCTTCTATAACATGCCATTTACATCAAAAATAGAGATTTGGTTGTAAAAAAGCAAAATTCTCCTTTAGGTCAATGTGCAACCCATTTTTCTTTGTGACTTGGCTATTCATTTGCCCCCCAAAATGCTTTTTTTTTTTTTTTTACCTAAGAAACAACAAAAAACTGAACGTCATAGTTCCAAAATAACAACAAAGATAAAACATAAAAGCTGTAAAAAAAAATAGATATATAATCACCTAAACTCTTCACATTACCATTTTTTTTGTTGATTTTGCCATCCAAAGAGTCTTAAAATTACTATCTACCATAGAAAAAGACCAGTTAGGCTAGTGCTCCTTAGAGGTTCAGGAAAACAAAGGGATCACATCTCAGCCTGTTAACAGAATAAAAAAAGAGAGAACAGGTTGGCCAGTCAGTAGTCTTTTAGGGTGATGTTGCCAGTTGTGACAGATACAATATCTACAAAACATCTTCACTCAATAATAATTCCCGCCCCTTTCCCAAAAGTTTTTGGATTAAGTCCTCCATTAAAAGAGCTGAACCATTGTTACAAGAGGGGAGGGAGTCCTGTGTTGGGAAGTGCGCTCTCTGGCGCCCCCCAGGGGGAAGAGGGGGGTTGACACGGCGCACTTTTTGACAGGTTGCATAGACACACGCAGCCGTTGCTGCCTCCAGCCGTCGCTGTGGAGAACAGCCATACGGGGAGACTGTCGACTTTCCTGAATATCAGAAATGGTCCGTTTTTCGTTTGAAATGAAAGTTCCTGTAATGCTTGGGTCGCCCCACAGAAGTCGAAGGGATGTCTAATGTCAAGATGAAGATGAATGCAGTGGGGGGGCCTGGCGAGAAAGAGGGGGGAGAGTTCAATACCGATTCAACGCATGAAACAAAAAGGTATTTTATAGAATGCACATGGAACTCACTCAACACACTAGACAATGCTACATAAGTACATACCCATAAAATGAGGAAGTAGTCATTTAATAGGATCTCTATGTACATCCCAACAATGTCAATAGAGCAAAATCAAAAGTGTGACTTACTAATGTGAACTGGTCGTAGACTTGCATGAGATCGTCCATCCGGTGTTTCTCTACAACCACAAAGTTGTCCAGCTCGGCGCTGCCTTTCCGGGCACAGTCCTGGCAGTGCACCACATACTGCTTCTGCTTCCTGGAGAGGAGCTCACTCCGCACAAACAGCAGGTTAAACACCTCCACCTGGAACACAGTAGTCAACAAACACACACCAGTCAGTAACTAGGGACGGCCATGAGTAATCGAGAACTCGAACTGACATCAAAACTCGATCTTTAACCCTGTACAGTCTAAGCCCTGTAAGCCGGGGGAGGGTTCTACTAAGCTACATGGAATTGTTTTAAGATAATACCAAGGATCATTTAGCTATTTGATTTAGAATTTTAAGACCCCTTGAAGTATCTATATAGAAAAATATATATATACACACACACTACCGGTCAAAAGTTTTAGAACACCTACTCATTCAAGGGTTTCTTTCTACATTGTAGAATAATAGTGAAGACATCAAAACTATGAAATAACACATATGGAATCATGTAGTAACCAAAAAAATGTTAAACAAATCTAAATCTATTTGAGATTTTTCAAAGTAGCCACCCTTTGCCTTGATGACAGCTTTGCACACTCTTGGCATTCTCTCAACCTGCTTCATGAGGTAGTCACCTGGAATGCATTTCAATTAACAGGTGTGCGTTCTTAAAAGTTAATTTGTGGAATTTATTTCCTTCTTAATGCATTTGAGCCAATCAGTTGTGTTGTGACAAGGTAGGGGGGTATACAGAAGATGGCCCTATTTGGTAAAAGACCAAGTCCATATGGCAAGAACAGCTCAAATAGGCAAAGAGAAACGACAGCCATTATTAGTTTAAGACATGAAGGTCAGTCAATATGGAACATTTCAATAACTTTGAACGTTTCTTCAAGTGCAGTCGCAAAAACCATCAAGCTATATGATGAAACTGGCTCTCAAAGAGGACCGCCACAGGAATGGAAGACCCAGAGTTACCTCTGCTGCAGAGGGAAAGTTCATTAGAGTTACCAGCCTCAGAAATTGCAGCCCAAATAAATGCTTCAAAGAGTAAAAGTCACAGACACATCTCAACATCAACTGTTCAGAGGGGACCGTGTGAATTAGGCGTTCATGGTCGAATTGCTGCAAAGAAACCACTACTAAAGGAGACGAGACTTGCTTGGGCCAAGACACACAAGCAATGGACATTAGACCGGTGGAAATGTGTCCTTTGGTCTGGAGTCCAAATTTGAGATTTTTGGTTCCAACCGCCGTGGCTTGGTGAGATGCAGTGTGGGTGAACGGATGATCTCTGCATGTGTATTTCCCACCGTAAAGCATGGAGGTGGTGGTGTTATGGTGTGGGGGTGCTTTGCTGGTGACACTGTCTGTGATTTATTTAGGATTCGTTATCTGTAATGGTTATGATATCAGGCATTGTGGTTCACTGTTGGCAAATAGATAAATGCGCACACATTGTCCTCTTCGAATGCGGCCCAACACACACACTCACAACCAACACACACTCTCTCAACCAACACACACACAACCCACACACACTCTCTCAACCAACACACACACTCAACCAACACACACACACACACTCTCTCAACCAACACACACACGACCCACACACACACACACACACACTCAACCCACACACTCTCTCAACCAACATACACACACTCTCTCAACCAACACACACACACTCTCTCAACCAACACACACACACACACTCTCTCAACCAACACACACTCAACCAACACACACACACACACACACACACACACTCAACCAACACAAACACATACACTCTCAACCAACACACACACTCTCTCTCAACCAACACACACACACACACACACTCTCTCTCAACCAACACACACACTCTCTCTCAACCAACACACACACTCTCTCTCAACCAACACACACACACACTCTCAACCAACACACACACACACTCTCAACCAACACACACACACACACTCTCAACCAACACACACACACACACTCTCAACCAACACACACTCAACCAACACACACACACACACACTCAACCAACACAAACACACACACTCTCAACCAACACACACACTCTCTCTCAACCAACACACACACACACACACTCTCTCTCAACCAACACACACACTCTCTCTCAACCAACACACACACTCTCTCTCAACCAACACACACACACACTCTCAACCAACACACACACACACTCTCAACCAACACACACACACACTCTCAACCAACACACACACACACACTCTCAACCAACACACACACACTCTCTCAACCAACACACACACACTCTCTCAACCAACACACACACACACACACACTCTCAACCAACACACACACACTCTCAACCAACACACACACACTCTCTCAACCAACACACACACACACTCTCTCATGGGCCGGGGCCCGTGACGTACCTCACAGATGGTGCAGTAGTGTGCAGGCTCATCCCTGTTCCTGTCCTGCAGTACCGTCTCCTTCCCTGCAGCGGCTAGAGCCTCCTTCACCGACTGACACTGCTTCAGCGTCCTCAGCAGGCAGAACCTACATCACATACATCATGATATTCAAAGAAATTCAGACACCTACACATTTCTCAAGGTTACTTTTTCCAGCAGCCACATCATCTAAATGCACGTCATCATCCAATCTGTGGGAGCTATCAATCACTCCAATCCCTAGGGTTCTGGGTCCTCGGGAGAGATGTAGCCCTGTCACTCTCCACCCCTCATGACAGACTGGACACGCACAGTCGTACTACAACGCCTCAAGGGGCAGAACACTTCCTTGTTTTAACACGTGGCAGGAGATCTGCTCACAGCGTGAAACAAACTGTAAAAGATGGAGACTTACTTGATCATCTCGAAGAGCTTGTGGTCGGACACCTTGATGTTGCGGGCCATGTTCCAGGAGAGGTGCACCATGGGTACATGGGATTTGACGCTCTGGAGCTTGTTCCACTCGTAGCGCTCCACGGCCAGCTTGTACTGGTGAGCTGTGGCGGTAGTGAAATTAATGACACCACTTTACAGGTCTGAACATCTGACAAACTGATTCAAGAGATAATGATATCAATGTATGAAATTCTATTCATAAATATATATTTTTTTACAGTAACCCGAAGGAGCAAGCAAAAGCTGCATCAGAGGCTTACCACTGAGGGGTCCTACGTTCCAGGCGATGTTGTTGCACCAGCCAATGGCCTGGACCCAGTGGACAGTGCCCGTGTTGAGCCACACCAGGTCCCCTGGCCGCTGGATGAACCGGTAAACAGGCACATCTGCCTCGTACAGGTCCTCCAGGTTGGGCCACCACGAACCCATCAGGAAGTTGATGTTGTTTCTGAGGGAGAGTTGGCGGGGAGAGAGGGAGGGGAGAGATGGAGAGTTAGGACTGGTAAGATTATTTATTTTCAGGCTTTTCTCATTTCTGTAAGAGATGTGGAATTAGGACTGGTATTAAAGACGATCTAATTTCAGTATTTTCTGTTTTCTTTTGGGCCATTCCTAAAATCAGAATAGTTTTGTTGTGGAAGGACAGAGAGAAGAAGAGATGGGTTAGTTACATTAACCTTGTTTCATTAATGTCCTCATTCCAGGCTTCAATTCAGCTCCTTTCCTTCCTTTCAATATCTCTCCGAATCGCTCCTTTTTCATTCAGACAGTTTGTTCTTAGTGTTCAAAGCGAGGCACAAAAGAAGCCGACCCTCACATTGACCCCGTCTGACGTCTTTCTTTCTTTTGTATATATCCTTTTCTCCCCTGTTCTCGCAGACCCCCACCCCCCTTTCTCTTTCACAGACAGCATCACTATTGTACAGCACCCGATGTCACAGGAAGGCCAAAAAGATCATCAAGGACATCAACCACACGAGCCACTGCCTGTTCACCCCGCTATCATTCAGAAGGCGAGGTCAGTACAGGTGCATCAAAGCTGGGACCGAGACTGAAAAACAGCTTCTATCTCAAGGCCATCAGACTGTTAAATAGCCATCACTAGCACAATAGAGGCTGCTGCTGCCTATAGAAATCACTGGCCACTTTAAGAAATGGAACACTAGTCACTTTAATAATGTTTACATATCTTGCACTACTCACTACTATACTATTCTACTGTATCTTAGTCCATGCCGCTCTGTCATTGCTTGTCCATATATGTATATATTCTTAAATTCCATTCCTTACTTAGATTTGTATGTATTGGGTATATGTTGTTAGATAGAAGTCGGAGCTAGAAGTACAAGCATTTCGCTACACCCGCAATAACATCCGCTAAACACGTGTATGTGACAAATAAAATGTGATTTGATTTGTATAATGCATTATCACTAGCTACTATCCTTACTTTTCACAGAAGTCGCTCATCACTCCCCAGTAGGGTTCTGGCACAGCGAACCACTCACAGTCCCCAGGGCCGATGTTGATGTTGACAGAGCAGAAGTTATTGTGTTCCTGATGACCTGGACCACAGAGATAAAGCAAGACCGAGTTAAAACTGTATTATGTAACTTTTTGGGCGACCCAAGAAAATTCACATAGAAATGTCAATTTATAGATCTGTCATTATCTTTGAAATCAAGTCTAAGAAGCGGTAGATCTGTTCTATGTTAACTATTTCTATGCTTCCCGTTCTGAAGTTTAGTTCTTGCTTCTTTTACTTTTGGTTTTGTACACCAGCTTCAAACAGCTGAAAATACTCGATTTTTGATAAAGGAAAATCTTTTTTCACAGCGGTTTAATGATTCTCTATACTATACTTGCTTGTTTTGTCACAAAGTGAAATTAGGTGAACTATTTTAACAACCAGGAAATGACGGAGGGATTTCTGCATAGTGCATCTTTTACAGTCTGTCTTTGTAACTCATAGGTATCAATATAAAACGCACTAGAAACTGCAAAAGTTTGTCCTATAAACTGTATAGCTGTACCGTGCCCTAGCCTGATATATACAGTGTATCTACCTGGTATCCTGCTGCCGGGGACCTTCATGTAGAGCTGGACAGTGTTCATGCCCAGGATGGTGTGTCCTACGTGGCTGAGCAGATTGCCAGCAGACACCACCCTGGCGAACGCAGGCAGCTTACTCAGCTCCTGCAGCTGTAGCTTCCACCTGGGGGAGAGGAGAAAGGGGGGGTGTTCAGAGGCGGCAATGGGGTTTTGCAACGTGTGACCAATGATATGTCTGACCACACTAAAACTGACACACGTACTTTCTTTCGTCCGACACGTCGATGTTGGTCCCAAATTTGATGTGCTTTAGGGGACCCCTCCTTTTGCGTGCCGTACTGAACACAGCAGGAAGAAGTTATGATTAGAAAAGGTTGTGAACGTTAATATATCAATGAGAAATCCTGACAGGTAGGTGTGTTGCTCACCTCTCTGCTGATGCTGGCTCAGTGTCTGAGGGCTCCTTCAACGCCTTCTTCTCATTCTCCTCCTGAGTAAGGAGGATCCCATTCAATAAACACATCCAGCATTGGGAAACAGGTGTGTGTGTGTGTGTGTGTGTGTGTGTGTGTGTGTGTCAGGGTTTCTGTTAGCCTGCAATTGCCTGCTTTTGGCCGTTAAAAAAATACACGAAAAGCCGATAAAAGTTGCTGACCCCAAAAATCATATACAAAAAAAAATCCCATTACAAAATAATGCTTTTATTCATTGATGGAAATACATTTAACCATCATGCTTATCGGTCTATAGGTTAATTTGCATTATTTAGTGGAATTAAATTGTCCTGTGTGTATTTGTTAGTCATCATGTATCTTATTTATCCAACACCTGTCCCACAGCACACAGAGACTACTTTGAGCTGGATTTGTCCTGCAGCTCCTCAGCTGGTTACTGCTGGAGTAAAACAAGTACTTTTATAAGCCCATTCATTGTGCAACAATTTTAAATGCAATCGTGTGGTCAAAACAGTTTTGGTGCACGATTAAAAATAGCTACTATTTTTATTTCTCAACTGGTAATTGAAGCGTGCCTCCCATTCACCATTCAAGTGCAGGCAACAGGCTATCAGCGTGACAGTATGCATTTTGAAAACATACTTAATTGTTTGAAATCGTAATGTTTATTTTCATATGCACATTTTTATTTCAATAATAAAGTTTTCGTTTCTCAAAATCATTGTTACGTGGTTAATCATAAATATCGGAATTAAAATGATCAAAATCTAAAAGTGAAGTAAACTATGACGAGATCACCAGCCTGTCATGTGGACACATTGATACACTGTGATCCATTGGCGGTTAAAGAAATGAGTTGGAACTCTTAGCCTATAGTCCAATGCAGCAGTAGGCCTATAACTTCCATTGCTCTTTCACACCGAGGATTGGTGATTATCGAGGGGGAGATTGTTGGAAAGATTTATCAAATCGCTTACTGCGAGGAACTATGGTATAGTTATAATATATTATCATTCACTGTGGATGTTAAAAAAACGCAGTAGGCCAGGTACTTCTATGCGTGCTCAGGCATGCGCTAGCTCCCTCCCTCAACATTGTCAGGACAGAGAAACCAGACACATGCTCACATGGAGCCCTCCAAACAAAACACAATTAAAACATTTACAAATCTCGTAAATGGTTATGAAATAAACCAAAACTTGTTTCTCACAAGTGTAGCAGGTTGTGAACTCTGCAAACAACATTCCCACTCTGAGAATGAGAACGGTAAATGACTGATTAATACATGCATTAACAGAAAACAATTTAACAAAACGACAGGGATTAACGGTACATTTACTACTGGTGACATATGTAATGGGGAATTGATTTTTTAAAAATGAATCAAAGGGCAAACAATTCACACAATGAAAGCGCAAGAATTGTCAGGAGACAGCTGAGCCATTCTGGAGAGAGACTGGCCTACACCTTCGCCACACACCCCTCTCCTTCTTCTTGTCTAAACATTTTAAATTATACTCAAGACACATTGTCATATTTTTGATGTTTTTCCACTGACAGCTGTAACTCAATCAGCTAGGCCTATTGCCAAGCACACTAACCAACCTGTGGGCTTCCCAAGAGGCATAGACCTACGAGCTTGTGATTTGAAACAATCCACAGATTATATATATATATACAAAAAAAAGTTAATGATCCTCGATTCCTCTGTGGCTAAGTCATGCTTTCTGGTGTATTTTGAATTATTGTATTTATTTCTGTATAGACAGGAGTACTTATTACACCGCTATGCATTCATATCAACTTTCTTTTTTTGTCCAGAAGCCAAAGGCACAATCCTAGTCGTGCATCTTTAGATTCCCCCTCTTTTTAAGTTTCTATTAGAGATTTTCATCTGTCACATATGGAACCGCTATCAGGTGCGCTGTTTAAAATGGTGTTTTACCACGAATTGCATTTAGGCAAATGATGTTTTAGTCTGCTTCCTTACATGAGTTGCATGTTCTGTTAAGATGCATTATTAATCTAAGATGGGATTTCTGTCATTCTGAGCACTGTGGGTGGACGCCCTCATGGGCTATGGGTCCGTTAAAGTTCTCAAATGGCCGGAAAATTTAAATATTTCAGTAATGTTGTCCAGCGCCACATTTTCCTAACGGAAACCCTGGTGTGTGTGTGTGTGTGTCTATATATATATATATATATATATATATATATATATATATATATATATATATATATATATATATATATATATATATATATATATATATATATATATATATATATATATAGATCTCCCTCTACTAACCCGTAGTGATTCCTGGAATGAGGCAGCCTGGTACTGGGCGTATTTGGCGATGGTGGTGTGAGCTCGGCCGCTCTCGCAGCGCCACATCTTCTTGGTGCCACTCAGGTCCCAGTTCTCGTCAGCGGGCTGAGACAGCTGGGTACGACACTCTACCAGGTGGTCTGGGTTAGCCTCCACTAGGGTCTTCGTAGAGAACAGACCCAGGTCTGAGAGAGGGGGAGATGGATATGAAGAAGAGAGAGAGAGAAAGAGTGAACAAGGGGTGAAAGAGCGCACTCACTCAAATCAAGGGCATGGAAACCTGCTAATGCACAAGCTGCATTGGGGCTTGCACAAGTACAACATCAAAGTTAGTGGTCGGCACCAAGGACTCCGTCATGTGGCTTTTCTCAATTGAATTTGCTCAACTCCTGCGTCCTCTCTCTCGCCTCCTTTTGAAAAAGGTCAACGGTAAGCGAGGAGAGGCGGCGAAGAGAGGGAAGATTTTAAAGCTCTTCTCGAAGGAATCGGGTAGGATACTCATGACTATTATTGATGAAAGGTGGCTATTGAGGAGGGGAGGACTCTTCCGTTCACCTACTAACGAATTGACATCTCCTCGACCACTTATCGGTTTCCAGGTCATGGAGAAGAGAGGACGGAGGAGAGAGGGTGGTGGAAGGACTTTTTCCCAAATGAGAAAAGGCAATACCGGGTAATGTAATGACAGTTGTAACCAGCAGGGGGCATCGTTGCAGTAGAAATAGTAGACTCACCCAGTTTGAGCGCCCCGGCCAACCCTCTGATGACGGTGACAGGGTTGGAGGGGTTTGTGCAGAACTGGTGCAGCGGAGGGAAGAATGCATCCCTCTTATTCTCCAGCTGGGAATCAAATACACAATGATATATTATTTCAATTTAATATATAACACGACCCTTCTCATGTCTTCAAAACTACACGTTTCGAATGTTGAGTAATTCGAATTTGTACGATTCTTATCAGAATCACAATGTTGACTAAAACATTCCCCTTTCATTATCATGCTATGACGAGAAGTCTTTCTTCCATTCTGAGGTTGCTACTCACATAGATGCTTGGTGTGGGGGGGTTGAGTTTGTCCTTGGGCAGGACTGGGGAGGGAGGAGGGGGCAGGCGAGGAGGGGGACACTTATCCAGCAGGATACTACTGCTAGACAGACCATTCTTCCCCAGGTTCCTGAAAGAGAGAGAGACAAATAGAGACGGACAAATAGAGACGGGGAGAGAGAAAGGCGCAAACAAGATTAGCCTCTTGGTTTTACAGTATAATCTCTGTTCTCTGACAGTTCCTCTACCAACAAATGCAATACTACATCTTCCCACCATAATCAAACTTCCTACAGCCCAAGAAGAAATGGTACTGGGTCACTCCAGTCTAACCTGCAGGCCTTGAGCACGTCTGTGGAGGAGGGGTAGATGGACACGGAGGACGAGGATGATGATGAGGGGGTGCGGGCGTGGGGTGGTGTGGGTCTGCGACACGTGGCAGGGGGGTCCGCCTTCATCGGGCTCTGGGAGTCCTCTGAGATGCCCCCCTTGCCATTGCCATTGACTACGGCGGTGGGGCCAGCTGACGATAATGTGGCGGCGGTGGTGGTGGAGGGGCTGTTGAGGCCGTGCGGGCCCGTCGACTGGCCGGGCTCGGTGGATTTGGGCGAGGGGGTGGCGGTGGACATGGCAGAGATGGGGGAGGAAGCGGCCGAGGAGACGGCCGGGTGGATGTTGTTGATCTTCTTGTGGGGGGCAGAGGTGGTGGGGGTGTGGTCGCCCCCCTTAGGATTGTCTGAGCTGTGGTGAGGGGATCTATTGATCGTCCCGTCCTCTCCTGCCGCCGACTGGACGTGATTGGATAAGCCTTCCGCCGCCGTGGCAGTGCTATTGGCCGTCGTCGCCCCTCCAGGCCCCTTTGTTGCCGTGGCGGCGGGGCCGTTGCCGAGGGGCGTGCTCTCTTTGGTAGCGGGGGTGCCGGGTGCTCCACCTGAGGTAGCAGAGTGAGGAGGGGGAGAAGGGGGGGACGGGAGGTGGTTGAGAGCCTGTTGCCGCGGCAAGGGGGCGGCCGAATGTCCAACCTGATTGTGGGGCGTCTGGGGGTGCGAGAGGGGGTGTGTTGACCCCCCAGAGGAGGAGGAGAGAGACCCATCACCATTAGGACCCGCCCAATGTGGAGCAGAACCCTTCTGAAGCCCCTGTAGGGAGAGGGGAGCAGGGAGGGACCACACTGTTAGATCGGAATAAGGACTGCAGCTAAAGAACAACATATAGTAGGTCTAGCTCTCTTCTCACTAAGGAACATCTGGGATTCCATCATTTATGATTTGACTGAGCAAGGACTAGCACAGAAAGGAATAGCACTCTTGTCTCAGAGCACAGAGCCTATAGGAGCTTCACATAGACCTGAATTGAGTGAAGAGGTAGAGAGTCCTACCTGAGTGGAGTTTAGGTGCAGGGCCCGGCGCGCTGTGTCCTGTGATTGGGTGCTTGTGCAGGTGTGAGGTAGTAGTACGCCGGGCTGCAGATAAGGCACGTCTCCGTTGGGTCCTGTGGCCGCCACCGGGTGATTATTATTATTATTATTGCCCACAGAAAGAGTGTCAGAGTGTCCGTGTGGTGTGCCGCCTGCCAGAGGCCCGTTGGCCAGTGGTCGAGGGGGGCAGGGGGGCCGCAACGAGCCCTGAGGGGCCAGGTGGGGCCGGGAGGGGGGCAGGCTAGAGTGAGGAGGGGGGAGAGAGTTTGTGGCTGAGGGGCCGTTGGAGAGGGAGGGACGCAGCTGTCCAGACGCATTCTGTCTCATCTGTAGAACAGAACATAATCACAACGTCAGGGTTTAGAAATTAATACCATGTCTTTAATTAACATCACTTTTCAGTGGATTAACTCAAATTAGTAAATATATTACACTACATTAGAATAATTAGAAGAGACATACAGTATACTGCTTGCAGGCCATCAGGTAAACATCTGGGGGTAATAAGTGTGTGTGTGTGTACCTGCTGCTGGTGCTGCTGCATTAGGTTGAGTTGTGCCTCCAGCTGCTCCAGCATCTGCAGCTGTAGGGGCTTCAGACTGGCCCGATTACTCCTCAACTGGTCCAGGAGCTGGGCGCACCGAGGAGGTACAGATTAGTGTGTGTGTGTGTGTGTGCGTGTGTGCGTGTGTGTGTGTGTGTGTGTGTGTAGAGACAGAATCAGCAGAGGGAAGCGGGTGTGAGTGGCAGGGCATGGTGTGTTAAATGTGTGTGCTTACCTGTAGTTTCTGTGGCGACAGGTACCAGTTGGGGACTGACTGCTGTGCAGAGTTACTAGCCCAGGAATCTGGCTGGCTCTGCAAAAGGAGCGATTGAGAGAAAGAGTTAGTAGTGAGATTCCAGACAAGACAACCTCATCTTCAGCCGACCTAAAATAATTAAAAGAATCATGTCTGTTCTACAAAAACACAATATATCTCCATCTGAATGTAGTGTAATGTACCTTGGCTGGGCTGGAGGCCCTCCTCCTCTTGGCAGGGCTGGACGGGTCCTCCCCCTGGCCCATAGGGCCCACGTGTGGGGGCAGAGCCTGGCCCGATCCCCCTCCCTCAGAGCTGTGCTGGGGCTTACACGCCTACAGAGAGGGAGGTAAGAGGAGGAGGAGGAGGAGGGAGAGAGTGAAGGGGTTGCAAGGGAGGGCAGTGAAGGGTGTTGAAAACGTCGTGATAGAAGGTAAAGAAGTGAGGGATGGTGCGCAGAAAGAAAAATCCAGAAGGGATGCAGGAGAGGAGAGAGAAAGGGACAGGAAGGGGTAGATCACAGGCAGAGACGGAGGGATGACAGGAGGGACAGAGCGATAGAGTGATAGAGGAGGAGAGTAGAGGGTTGTAGGAAAAATGACAGGGCAGGTAGCAAGGAGCAGAACGCAACGTGAGGGATGGAGAGAGCAAGTGAAAGAATATAGGGATAGGTAGTTAGAGACAGAGAGAGAACAGAAAAGTAAGAGGGTGACGTCGGCACTTCAACACACGTACACACAGCAGTACACATTTCCTTTCCAAACTATCTGCAATGATACCCTGAAGATGTTTCCATGACCGGTAGAGTGGAATTTCTCATCACAAACTGTCAATCCTTCCACGTTGACTGAGTCATCGCCAACTTCCAAAGACGTTTGGCCATAAAAAGGCTTTACCTGATCACACCACATTGCTAAGCCTTTGGCAGTTGCAGCTTTTAAAAGGAAATAATCAAAATGTTGAAAAAGGCAACTCCAGGTGTGAATTGTCACCCGACTCTACGTGAACATGGCTTTGTCAAAAACATGGAGGTGGTCATCATCAGAACACCTGTAACCATGTCAACAAGAGTTTATGAATACAAGTGAAAGAAAACAACCCTCTCCTGTCTCCTCCCCAAAACAATAAACATCTGAAGACTGCTTCAGTTTGTATAGTCTGATGCTGAGAATTACATTGTACTCAACGAACACACACACACACACACACGCAAGAACTAATGTTGTCTATAATGAATGTGAATGAACGGTACTGCAACACTAGGGGGCGCTGCTAGGTTTCAGTGGCAGCAAGGAACCTGATGACCTCAGGAAGAATGATGGAAACCTGAAACTATTCTACTGTGGCACAACCTCACCAATCACAATGACCACAATGACAATCAATTGACGTCTTGCCGTTAGTCAAAAATCATGTCAGTGTAGCATAGCAGGTTAAAACAAATATTTTAATAGATTTGTCTTTTTATATTGTGTGAATACACTGGACATTTAATAATTAAAATGTATTCTTTTTGAAAGGAGAAATTAAATGTAACCAATTTATTTTAACCAAATTGGTTCTTTGAGCTGTGAAGCCATGATAACAGATACAGGTTGACAGTGGGTAGTGAGGTTGGCCTGTGGCTGTGTCAGGGAGTTTGGGGAAGGGAGGGGGGGGGGTTTGGGAAGGGCAACACTTCACTTGATCCTCTCAGTCATAACAAAAGCCATAAGCAGTCATAACAAGAAATGGTGGCAAATCATGTCATAACCTTTGCATGTCATGTCTCAAGCAGCTGTATGACTAGTTTACCAACCATGACAAGATCACTGCCTTACCAAGCTACACCTAAAAAAACAAAACATCACACCAGGTACAGCTATATGAACGACTGTTACCAGGGACTTTTCCAGTCACTAACCTTTCCAGATAGTGAGCATAGCGTGGTTAAATTGGTTGTTATGGCTGCTCTAGGGCATCGGTTACTCCACAGGAAGACTCATGGAGAGAAGGTCCAGGTGATGTGTTGCCCGTTGGCATTGGGAGGGAGGGGGGGGGGGGGGGGGGGGGTGGTGTATGTCGAGGGTTGTGTGTGTGTGTGTGTGTGGGGGGGAGGGGGGGAGTGGTCTATCTGGTCTCACCTGCGGTGCAGTGTTCAGGCCACCCTGCCTGGAGGTTAGCTCTGCTGGGATTGGTAGACTCCAGGCCTCATCAATAAGAGGAAGCATTTTACTTTTACTCTGTAGACTAGTGACCTGGGGGTTACTCAACTGAGCCTATGGAATGGAAAACGTGTGAAAACAACAATTTAATGACTTAAAATGATCTTGCGATCAAAATGTTATTGTCTTGTTATGGTCTCTCTCATGTAGCCGGTTAGCTACTAGCTTGGCATATCAGTGGCCCCAACTGTTAGCGAGGATCAAATATGTTTGCCAGTTATGGTCTTTAGTAGAGTGGTCAACCAAACAGGGAAGTCATGTTGGGGGTCATAGGTCACTTTGAATGAATTTACACAACACATAGTCATTAAAACAAACCATTACGTTGTCTTAATGCCAGGGAATTATGCTCACATTACTGGTGACTGGAGAACGTTCCCTCATTCATGCATACAGATGAATGCGGGGTAATGTTTTTACATCAAAATGGACAAGACACATGGGGTATGGGACTGGAGGAGCCAGGTTCCACTGTGAAAACACACAGATTTGCCTTCTGGTATTCATCATCTGTTTCCACTATCTGTAGTTCAGAATAGTCAAGTTTGAGTACCCCAGCAGCTCTGATCATAGGTCTCTCCAGCAGTGGGATTCAAAGTGGGGATTCAACCTCTCCCACTCTCTTACCCAGTCCCAAATCAACTCTAAGCCCCTGAACACCCATTTTAGATCTGAAAGGATGGAATGGGTGCAAACATGGCGGAAACTCGACCTAGTCAACAAGAGGGCTAGATTAAAACATTCCCACTTTGCTGACACCAGTCCAAATTCTTTCAGATCTACAACAGGTGAGAAAAGCACCCAACCAGTGGTCAGTGGACTCAGGAATATCCCTCCCCTAACCATCTAAGCGGTAGGGAGCTAGGGTTTGATTTGGGACTGAACATCTCCCTCCCTAGCCTCTCTCCCTCTCCTCACCTGCAGGCATTTGATGCGTTGTGTGAGCGCGGTGGCGTTGGAGCAGGCCTTGCTGCGCATGGCGTTGATGTAGCACTTGATGGCGTCGTGCGGCTGGCTGCAGGACTCGTAGAGCGTGCCCAGGTCCATCCAGGCAGCCGCGTGGCCGTGGTCCAGCTGCACCGCACAGATGTACGCCTGCAAAGCATCCATGGGCTGGTTCTGTTGCTGGTACAGAACACTGAGGGAGAGAGGACAGAGAGGAAATTAAAGAGGAGAGGGGGGACAGGGAGAAAGAGGGGTGAGGAGAGGGTTAAATATAGAAAAAGAGGGGTAGAGAGGACACAGCAGTGAGGGGTGGAGAGGGTTAAATAGACAGAATGGCATAAAGGAGGGAGAGATATGAGATGGTGAGAGATTCAAAAAGAGAGCGAGAGGAGTGGGAGAGTGATAGCAGAGCAAAACAAGAGGGAGAGAGAGAGAGAAGAGGTTCGGTCTAATTCTTACCCTATTGAACACCATGTGTCTGCACTGGCTTCTGATTTGTCTATGGACTGCCTGTAGGAGATGAACGCATCCTGGACCTTCCCAATACTAGAGTAGCACCTGCCCAGGAAGTACCAGGACTGTCCCGAGTTGGGGTCTGCCTCCAGTGATTTCTGCAGACACTGGATGGCATAGCTGTCCTTATTGGCTCGGTCTCCTAGCTGCTCCACCGTGTGGTGCATCCAGCCTAGTAGAGGGGGAGGGGAGGACACAGGACAATAGGTCGACCTTCCCATCACTATCCATGATTTCATCCATCCATTTATTCAGTACCAGACCCGGTCATTCATTTCATCAGCTGTGTGTGTGGTCTTACCTAGCTGCTGCAGGGTAGTGGCCTTCACCTGTGCTGGGAGATTCTCCGTCTGCAGAAGGCTCTCGTACGCCTCCTTGGCAGCCCGGTATCTCTTCTGCAGAAACGTGAGAAAGAGAGCGAAGGAAGGAGAGGGAGGGGGGAAAAAGGAGGGTGTGATTTTTAAAAATATTTTAGTCATTTAGCAGACGCTCTTATCCAGAGCGACTTACAGTTAAGTGAGTGCATACATTTTTATACTGCCCCCCCGTGGGAAACGAACCCACAACCCTGGCGTTGCAAGCGCCATGCTCTAACAACTGAGCTACACGGGACTAAGAAATGACATGCCATATTTGACAGATGAAGCGGTGTCCCTAGCCTGCACTGAGACATCTTACTCCCAATAGACTGATGGATTAAATGAACACTAGTAAACCCCACTCTCTGCTGCAGCAACCGTCCTACTGACACAGCAAAACACTGACTGACCCACAGCTCTCCTGTGGTGCTACTGCAGTCAGTCAGCCAACATGGTTCGATTATTAAGAGCTGCTGCTTAAGCCAAAAGCAGTGTGAAAGATGGATCACACGGGCATAAGAGAGAAAGAGAGAGAGGGGACTCCTGTTACCACGGCAACCCCGCAGAACTGGCCGAGGGGGGAGACCCATTCATTTTCTATGATGCGTCGTCATTTGATCACAACAAAAGGCTCTCTCGGTTCAATTAGCCTAGCTGCTAAAACGCTAGCTAGCTGGCTAGCATAGAATAGTTGTATGATTAACATTTCAGGGTAAAAGTGTACCTTATTCTTGAACAGCGTTGTTGAATACTTATTGAAAAGGAAAGCACGTAGCTTCAGTACAAACACATTTCAATAAGACGAAAGGAAAAGGACGAGGCTTACCTGAATCTCATACAGATGGGCGATGTGGAACTGAACTGAGGAAGAGAAGAACAAAAAATACAAATTGTTGGCTACTTCTGAGAAAAATCCCAACATTCAGCATCAACAGTCTGGTCAAAATGGAACGACTCCAGTAAACAGAGAATTGATAGCAGTTAATCCACTGTGTTGACGTTAGTGGTGTGTTTAACAGATGAGCTGCTAGGCTGTCTCCTCCGGTGGCAGCAGGTTGACTTGTCTGTAGAGCGGTGCTGTGTGTCTCTGAGCAGAGTGAATGAGCCCAACCAGACTGATACACAGAGGTGAGACTGCCCTTGATGTACCCGTGTGTGTGTGTGTGTGAGAGAGAGAGAGAGAGAGAAAGAGAGCGCCTGTGTGTCTGAGAAAGACCGAGAGAGGATGTGTGTATGTGTGTGTGTGTGTGTGTGTGTGTGTGTGTGTGAGTGAGAGACAGAGATAGAAAGGATGTGAGAGAGGATGTGTGTATTTGTCCGTGTGCCTCCTACAAAAGCCTGATTGGAATGACTCCAGCGGGATGGGTATTAGGGTCTCCTAGGTAACAGGTTCCAGGAGATAGGAGCCGGCAGAGAGGGAGAAAGTCTTATGAAATAAAATAATGCAGTGTAATGTATTCTGTATGCTAGCTAAACCCTACCACACCACCTCCCTTCATTCTGATCAAATATATATTTACAGTTTTTGGTTAGCTACAGTGCCTTCTGAAAGTATTCACACCCCTTGACTTTTTCCACATTTTGTTGCGTTACAGCATGAATTTAAAATGGATTAAAAATTGAGATCGTTTTGTCACTGGCCTACACACACGTGGAATTGTTCTTCCAATTTTTTACAAATTAATTAAAAATGAAAAGCTGAAATGTCTTGAGTCAATAAGTATTCAACACCTTTGTTATGCAAAAATAATAATAATGCTTACCAAGTCACATAACAAGTTGCATGATTTTTGAATGAACCTCATAAATTGTATGTGTGGGGTACAGTAAGTTCCCTCAGTCAAGCAGTGAATTTCAAACACAGATTCAACCACAAAGACCAGGGAGGTTTTCCAATGCCTCGCAAAGAAGGGCACCTATTGGTAGATGGGTAAAAAATGTAAACGCAGACAATGATATCCCTTTGAGCATGGTGAAGTTATTAATTACACTTTGGATGGTTTATCAATACACCCAGTCACTACAAAGACACAGGTGTCCTTCCTAACTCAGTTGCCAGAGAGGAAGGAAATCGCTCAGGGATTTCACCATGAGGCCAATGTTGACATTTAAACAGTTAGAGTTTAAAACTGAGGATGGATCAATGACATTGTAGTTACTCCACAATACTAACCTAATTGACAGAGGGAAAAGGAAGCCTGTACAGAATAAAAATATTCCAAAACATGCATCCTGTTTGCAACAACAAACTAAAATAATACTGCAAAAGATGTGGCAAAGCAATTCACTTTTTGTCCTGAATACAATATAGTATGTTTGGGGCAAATCCAATACAACACATTACCGAGTACCAGTCTCCATATTTTCAATCATAGTGGTGGCTGCATCATGTTATGGGTATGCTTGTAATCATTAAGGACTGGGGAGTTTCAGGTCAAAAATGAAACGGAATGGAGCTAAGCACAGGCAAAATCCTAGAGAAAAACCTGGTTTAGTCTGCTTTTTACCAGACACTGGGAGATTAATTCACCTTTCAGCAGGACAATAACTTAAATCACAAGGCCAAATCTACACTGAAGTTGCTTACCAAGACAGTGAATGTTCCTGAGTGGCCGAGTTACAGTTGACTTAAATCTAATTGAAAATCTATGGCAAGACCTGAAAATGGGTGTCTAGCAATGATCACCAACCAATTTGACAGAGCATGAAGAAGTTTGAAAAGAATAATGTTGCACAATCCAGGTGAGGAAAGCTCTTAGAGACTTGCCCAGAAAGACGCACAGCTGTAATCGCTGCCAAAGGTGCTTCTACAAAGGATACTTCAAATTTTTCTAAAAACATGTTTACACTTTGTCATTATGGGGTATTGTGTGTAGATTGGTGAGAAAAAATGAATTTACTCCATTTTGAATTCAAACTACAAAATGTGGAATGTCAAGGGGTATGAACACTTTCTGAAGGCACTGTAGCTAGCAAATTTTAGCCATATTAACATAAACGTGACATGAGTCAAAATACCTCAAAACAAGACATGGTATCAATAAGATACAAGAAGCTGAAACTAGTCACCTACGCTTCCCCACATGGCAGCTTCTTGTCATTGTTGCTAGCTATCTGAATCATAACGCCACACAGGCTTCTGCCTCTGCGATCCACGTGCATCATTTTTGTGACTTTGTCAGGCAACCAGTCTATAGGTCTGGGTCCCAAACGGCACCCTATTCCCTATCCAGTGCACTACTTTTGACCAGAGCCCTATAGGCCATTGTCAAAAGTAGTACACTAAATAAGGAATAGGATGCCATTTGGGACAACCTATATCTGGGTTCCAAACCAAGATGCATAAGACGCAGGAGTAAATCACTTTTATTTAACTATGGACTAATAAGATATAGGCTGATGAACACATTGTATGTCTTGAATGCCTCAAGTCTGTGACTGGAACTTCAAGGTTATATGAAAGAATCTCTCAATTAGGGATTGGCATTTGACTGTTGAGTACTCAAATAAAATAAAAAACTTTTTTGAACAAGGGAGTTATTATATCGCGGAACACAATCATCAAAAAGGTAGTAACCTCAGCAGTGTGGCGCTTGCTTGTAGAATGACAAAGCCTTGTTTTGTTAATTTAGAAGACAAGATGCTCTTATTTCCCGATTTTATAGTAAAAAAGAACATGTAATATACCAGAATAAAATAGAACAGAATCGTGCAAAGTGATTCACATCGGAGTCTGGAAAAGTTATTCTGAAAGAGTGATCATTTAAAAATGGGGCTCAATTTGGCAAGTTGAAAGACATTTTTCAGGGTTACAAACTAAAATCTGTCTTTTCGATATACAGACGTTCAATGCAGTTTATTATGCCTGTTCCTTGGAATTGTCTAAATGGATTAACAATTCTACATTGAACACTGCATGGGGATGAATTATGGCCAGGACATCCGTTTGGTGAGTAGGCCTAGGCTTAATGATTCTGATGAAAATACGCTCTGTGTCGTTATCAAACTAATGTTTTTACATATTTTCGGTGTGGAACCGGTCTATGTTTGGGAGGGTAATAGGTTAACCAATTCTAAAATGCCACTAGCTGTTCGCAAAGTAGGGTCGTTATGCCTAACCGTAACCTTAAATTAAAAAGCAAATGTTTGTTTTTATGAATTTTTACACTATAGCCAATGTTCACTTTGTGGCTGTAGTAACTAGTGACAAGGACAAAGTAGCCTAAGCAGAAAATGACGCAATTATTCAAAAACTGCAGCTCATTGTTGGAACACACATTTTCCTACTTCAGTCAACCAGTCCATTTAGAACTGGTGATAAAACTGTCATCATTTGGCAAGGAATGTAGCTTGTGTATCCCATCAGGTAGATACGTTTTATAGGCATTTATTTCTGTAGGCTCACACAGCATGTGTGTGTAGAGGGAGCGGTCGGAACACAATTGAGTGAACGAGACACGTAGGGGAAAGGGAATTTAGGGAGCAGAACTGTGTGATGCTTGGCTTGGTTTAGTTTTTGTTGGGTCCCGCAAATGCACACGTACAAATGGAACACTAGAGTCAAAGCAAATTAATGTTGTCTTCAAGACAAAATGTAGACCAAATAGTTTGACAGTATTTGAAAAAAAATGTGATCTCTGGTTAAAGATCGAGTTTTGACATCAGTTTGAGTAATCGATTACTCATGCCCATCCGTACTCTCAATCAACATACAGCTGGCCAATTTGTCCAGTACATTTCTGTAGTTAAATCTCAAATGAACATCAACATGTGTTTAAACATGCCTATTTAAAAAAAATTAAGGAAACTTGCATTACTGAATTAGCATTATTCACAGTACTTACTTTCAGCTTTGGACAAAGTGCAGGGGTTGGAGTCAATCAAAGCCAGCTGGAAATGCTGTCGACAGAAGAGAATATCAAGGCATTAACATCCACCGAAAGACAAGAAATACACAGAAACAAAAGAACAATACAACACACGTAATAGGGTATTCCTTTACATGAATCCCCATGCATGGAGACACTCCCTTTCCCTAACTCTCTCTGTCAGACTCAGACACAAGGAAATCAATTCTTCAGCAAGCTGCCTCTCTCTGCAATTAGAGAGCAGGAGAGAGTGAGCGAGAGAGAGGGCAACTGATGTAGAGATTGCACAAAGTGCAAGTCCTCTATACAGTCCTCTTTACAGACCCCCATTGATTTTGCATGTCACTCTCACTCAGATATCATATTAAAAAACTAAAAACATTTCTCACCGCCCCATGGCAAAATGAGTAGAATTGCATGAAATTAACTAGTTTGTGCTTAGGGTCTCCCAAAAGACTAGGGCCGGCTCTGGCTGCATGTGAGTATGGCTGTGGTTACTCAGACCCGCGAGCCACTGAGGCCCCCCATGATGAGTTCAGATTTTTTGTGGCCCCCACCCCCATCAGTGGCCCATCCCTGATCTATAGAATAAGGTGCCATTTGAGATTAAACCTATAGAAAAAAAGTTATTCTACACTAACCTTCCTCCCTGGACGTCCTAACTGTGGGAAATGTTATAGTGGCTCCACTGGGGGAGGAGAGAGGCAGGCAGAGTACCTTTAGGCTTGACTCGTAGTCTGTGTTGACCTTAAACATGAGGCCGAGTCGCAGGTGGATCTCCTTGGCTCGTGAGAAACTGGGGTCGATGTAGAGCACCTCCTGGAACGCTTTAATCGCCCTGGGGGAGGAGGAGGAGGAGGAGAGAGAGCGAGACGGAGAGTGAGTGAAAGAGAGAGGATATAAGTATATGCCAAGTTCTAAATGGGAGGCGTCACTCAGAGAAGATGAAAAAGAAGAGGGTCAGCGCTGCAGTGTTCTTCCCAATTGGCACCCTATTCACTGCATAGTGCGCTACTTTCGACCAGGGCCCGTAGGGTCATGGTCAAAAGTAGTGTACTATAAAAGGAAATAGGGTGCCATTTGGGATGCAACTGGTGACGGTGTCACCATGGAAACCATACACCTCTCTTTCCCATGCACACACAGCCAGACAATAACAGACAGTTATAATACCTGTTACACCGTCATAATCTAGTCTTCCATACTTAGTTCTATAAGACAGCTACTCACCACTGAAAGGCGTTGTAATGGAAGTAGACCATGCCCAGGCCATATAGGAAGGCAGCATTCTGAAAGAGGCAGATGCACACGGAGCTCCATTAAGTCTAATTAGTTACAGGCCAGACACACACGCCAACACACAAACAATGTTTCCAAAATGGCTGCATCCCAGACTGTCTGCATAGGAGCCCTTCCAGAAATCCATTCTGCAAGGGATCCGTCTTAATCAGTTTTCATTAGTTATGGACCATTCATTTTACAAGCAATAGAAGTCTTTCTTTGTGTAATGACAGGTTACTGCACTACAAATGCCTTCTAGGGCATCGTCTCCTCTGGCCTACGCTCGAATGGAATCACAATGTAGGCCGACCAAATGCTCACATCTCCCCACAGATTTCTCGATTCAACTAGAAACGGCAAAGAATGAGTCTAATCTGAAAGCCACAACCCACAGCGTCCCTCCAGACAAACGCCTGAATCATAACCACACACACTTCCTGTGTCTGGTTGGTTGGCCGGTGTTCGTCGCCAGTGAATGGGTTAATCTATCCTTTTGCAGGTTGTGATGAGCAGAATATAATCTGCAGTAGAAGTAGAGTGGAGACATTACTACTATAGGAGCACCATAGATGTGTGTATGTATGAATGTGTGAGTAAAGGAGTCCGCATGCCTCCAATCCGAAACTGTTGGGAACAGTTCGTGCACGTTTTTGTTCATTTTGGACTTCGGAAAGGGCTTTTCGGCTGTTCGTGCACACTTCAGGCAAACCGACGCTCAGGAGCCAAAGTCCACGCCCCTTCGTCGGTCATTGGTCAACAGTAGGGATTCTTCAATGAAGTGTTTGTCATCATTCAAGGATAGACTCGTTTTCATGCCCATTTTCTTCACTTGAGAAATACTGCACCAAAACATCTTAGTTAGATGCAAAATTGCGCGACTAAGATCTCCGACAAAAACGTCAAAATTAAAACGACAGATGTATTGAGTTCTTAGATTAATTCTGACTATTTTGCGGGAGTGTATATCGGCTACGGCGTCTAAAGACGGACAAACAGTACTATTTAAGGGAGTTTGCGAGCACACTCATTGGGTTTGGCTAGGCGCCAGCCGAACCCAAGCATGCGGAAGCCTTAAGAGTGTTTGTGAGTGTGTCTAGTATTTTCTCACCTTCCAGTAGTCGGACTGTAAGCTGTAGTACCTCTGGTATGCTGATAATGCTGTGACGGGAGAGAAAGGAGAGGGATATCAAATACCAGACATACAAAAAGGTTAACACCAACTAACTTTGCTATAAGAACAGCTTTGTTTTCAGCAACGCAAGTTGGGATCAATTGCATCTAACTGAAATTACATTTAGCCTAACCCAGGTGGGGGGGAGGAGACTGGGTAAAAATAACACATAAGGGGAGGAAATCGAGCGTGACAGAAACCATGTTTCCATTCTGTTTTTATGTACAATTCGGTACAATTTTCTAAATGCCGACATAACTTGTTCGGTACTACAATTTTTGTTACTGTTGGTACTTCTGTCAAATGTGTCTCACGGATCAACTGTCTATCAGCGAAAGCACCCTGCCTGCTCCACTTGACGTTAGGTTGCACTGGGAGTCTGGACTGCATCATGTTAGCTCCCCACTCATGCTGCACAGAAGTTAACGCACTTAAATAATGCGACACGGCATGTAGAAATGTTGACTTAATTACTGTTCGCAAAACAATGTCCATACAGGCTAGAACACTTTACAATGCAAGAAAATACCGGTAGCTTCCAGCTTTGTAGGCTAACTTTTCTTACTAGCTTACAGCTGAAGCTTTCATCAATTCACTACCCTGGTACTTTGTTTGTGATAATATAACACCAATCATAACGCAAAATACGCTGATTTCAAAGCGGATTGCTCAATAACTAAATTCATGGACACACTCCTATTGAATATGCATTCATGTGGATAGGCCTAGGCTACATCTTGATTTACCCAGTTAATCAATAGAGATTTACCATTCAAACAAATGATTACCATTATGTTGTTAGGTAGATTGGTTAAAAAAAAAGTCAAATTGATTGCATGATTGTATTATTTATTTATTAATGTATACATGGCTGTCTCTTTTGACGGGGATGAGGGGGAGGGAGAGAGAGCGGGGAGAGCGAGAGAGAGGGGGGAGAGCGAGAGAGAGGGGGGAGAGCGAGAGAGAGGGGGGAGAGAAAGAGGTGCGTCATCTCACCTTTAGCGTACTCCTCCAGTAGGAGGTTGAAGTGGCCTAGCTGGCAGAATAACTCTGGCTCCACTTTTCCTTCAGCCTTCAAGATGAGAGAAGCGTAGCAACGAACAGCCTGAGGACAAATACAGCAAGAAGAAACTCAGCATGAACACAGACAGCAGTCTCTTTTACCAGGAAGTCTCACATGGGAACTGTCCCAAATGGCCCCCTATCCCTACAGTGCACTAATTTTGACCAGAGCCCCATATGTCCTGGTCAAAAGTGGTGCACTATATAGGGGATAGGGTGCCACTTTCTATTTAAATCAGATATCAATGTATGATTGGGAGCGATGGTATGGATTTAGTTCCATTATGTCTGTTGGTCCATGTTTTTATATTGCCTTCTTCCACTGGAAAAGAAAACACAGCGAGATGCTCACATGCACACTCACAGGGATCGCTCTGCCTGAAGCCTAATCACACACATTAAACACACACACCCAACATGCACACACACTTCTGGTGGACTGCTGCTGAACTCTTGGAGGGGTGAACTCAGAGGCCAATAAACTGGGTTTCCCTGCACTCTGAGTAACAGCTCTCTGAGGACATGGCTTCTAAAACGGAGCACAATCACTGAATATACATCAACAGCAAGAAATAAATGCACCCGAAAACATTCCTTCTGATACAGTTGTCACACACACACCTGCAGAAAACACACTTAAGAGCACATCAGCCACACCAACACTCACAAGTCGAATGACTCTCGCCCAAGAGATCCGCTCAACTTTTTATCATGTTTAATTCCCTGCTGCCAATTCATGTGTCCTCTACAGTTAGACCCTAGATATCTGGGTGCATCTTGGATCACTCACTCATCAGGCGGGCGGGAAGAGAGAGAAAAAAATAAGTATGTTTGAACAAGACCGATTCAAAACTCTGTTTGCAGATTGAGCACTTAAAAGAATGTTGATAATGACCAGCCAATGATTAACTCGATGACCGCATTACTTATGTTTCTCCGAAACGTGGGTGTCAGTGTGTGGTTGGGGAGGATGAGGAGAATAGAGGACAAAATGTCCACTTGTCCCTCAACTGGACTAGCAAGTTCAGGTGACTTTGTGCTATGACAGTGAACCAATAACAGTAGTGAGTGACGATATTCATGATTGCCCTTGGCCTACTCAGTAGTCAATGTTCAGGGATAGTGGGCAATACTGAGGTGTGTTAGATCACTCAGAAGGCAAGGCATGGGCTGGGGAAGAACAGAACCTAACGTGGGTATATGCTGTCTGTGTATGGCAACTAACTTCATCACAAAAAGAGTTCCCTCTGTGGGACCTGTCATTTGGTTAGATCCTGTGTGCTATGTTAGATCCTGTGTGCTATGTGGACCAGACGAGAGACATGCGGTACAACAGACATTCACTCACACGGCAAAACAAAGGGGTACGTACCAGAGCCTAAAATTAACACCCGCCAAATGCGGGTAGATTTTGGCATTGGCGGGTAAGATGTCTATTTCACCAGCCACATTGGCGGGTGGTCAGGGCTCCACAGTGCAAGCATTTCACTCGCATTTGTAAATAAAAATAGAGTTAGGAGTCAAGTATGAGCATATTTATGTCAAGTAAGTGTTTGTCGTTTTGTTTCATAGCTGGTAGCTAATCACACAAAGCACAACGAATCACACACATCAAAAAGTATCTGCCCCCTTTCTAATGGTCTTTACTTTTGCATATTTTTTATACTGAACGTCATCAGATCTTCAACTAAAACCGAATATTAGATAAACGGAACCTGAGTGAACAAACAACTACATACTTATTTCATATTATGCAACACCCAATGCGAAAAAGTAACTGCCCCGTTAAACTCAACTGGTTGTGCCACCTTTAGCTGCAATGACTCCAATCAAGCGCTTCCTGTAGTTGATCAGTCTCTCACGTCCCTGTGGATAAATTGTCCCACTCTTCCACGCAGAACTGCTTTAACGCCATGACATTTGTGAGTTTAAGCATTAACTTCTCATTTCGATTTTAAATAACTGGTCACAGATACCATTTTAAAAAATGTAGGGATGTGGATCAGAAAGCCAGTCAGTATGTGCTGTGACCACCATTTGCCTCACGCAGCGTGCCATATCTCCTTCGCATAGAGTTGACGGATGAACGGCACGACCAAGGCCTCAGGATCTCATCACGGTATCTCTGTGCATTCAAAATGCCTTCGATAAAATGCAATTGTGTTTGTTGTCCGTAGCTTATGCCTGCCCATACCATAACCCCACCGCCACCATGGGGCACTCTGTTCACAACGTTGACATCAGCAAACCACTCGCCCACACGACACCATACAGGCCGTCTGCCATTTGCCCGGTACAGTTTAAATCAGGATTCATCCATGAATAGCACACTTCTCCAACGTGCCAGTAGCCATCAAAGGTGAGCGTTTGCCCGCTGAAGTTGGTTACGACTCCAAACTGCAGTCAGGTCCAGACCCTGGTGAGGACGGTGAGCATCCCTGAGACGGTTTCTGACAGTTTGTGCAGAAATTCTACGGTTGTGCAAACCCACAGTTTCATTAGCTGTCTGGGTGGCTGGTCTCAGACGATCCTGCAGGTCAAGAAGCCGGATGTGGAGGTCCTGGGGTGGCGTGGTTGCGCGTGGTCTGCGGTTGTGAGGCCGGTTGGACGTACTGCCCAATTCTCTAAAACGACGTTGGAGGCGGCTTATGGTAGAGAAACGAACATTCAATTCTCTGGCAACAGCTCTAGTGGACATTCCTGCAGTCAGCATGCCAATTGCACACATCTGTGGCATTCTGTTGTGTGACATAACTGCACATTTTAGAGTGGCCTTTTATTGTCCCTGGCGCAACTGTAATGATCATGCTGTTTAATCAGCTTGATATGCCACACCTGTCAGGAGGATGAATTATCTTAGCAAAGGAGAAATGCTCACTAACAGGGATGGAAACAAATGTGTGCACAAAATGAGAGAGAAATAAGATTTCTGTGTGTATTTCAGCTCATGAAACATGGGACCAACACTTTACATGTTGCGTTTATATTTTTGTTCAGTGTGTGTGTGTGTGTGTGTATCTGTAGCCTGAACCATGAAAAACAACCTCAGACCATTATTCCTCCTCCACCAAACTTTACAGTTGGCATTATGCATTCGAGCAGGTAGCGTTCAGCCGGCATCCGCCAAACCCAGATTCATCCATCGGACTGCCAGATGGTGAAGCGTGATTCATCACTCCAGAGAACACATTTCCACTGCTCCAGAGTCCAATGGCAGCGAGCTTTACACCACTCCAGTCGATGCTTGGCATTGCACATGGTGATCTTATGCTTGTGTGCGGCTGCTCGGCCATAGAAACCCATTTCATGAAGCTCCCAACCATTCTTTTTTTTGCTGATGTTGCTTCCAGAGGCAGTTTGGAACTCCGTAGTGAGTGTAGCAACCGAGGACAGACGATTTGTGAGCTTGTGTGGCCTACCACTTCACGGTGGTTGTTGCTCCTAGACATTTCTACTTCACAATAACAGCACTTACAGTTGACCGAAGCAGCTCTAGCAAGGCAGAAATTTGACGAACTGACTTGCTGGAAAGGTGGCATCCTATGACGGTGCCACGTTGAAAGTCACTGAGCTCTTCAGTAAGGCCATTCTACTGCCAATGTTTGTCTATGGAGATTGCATGGCTGTGTGCTCAATTTTATACACCTGTCAGCAACGGGTGTGGCTGAAATAGCTGAATCCACTAATGTGAAGGGGTGTCCACATACTTTTGTGTATGTCCCACCTCGCACAACACTGGCTAGGTAGCTGTGCGCAATGTGATTGAAGTGCTGAAGATTCATTTTCAGAAGCGCTATGCACAAGCATAAAAGATGGTCTAATTTACTTGAGTCTACTAAAGTGATACTTTGTTTCTTGGCTATTTACATTATTTTGTTCACAAGCTAGGTTGTTTTTCAATGTTTGAATTTGCTTCAACTGCTAGCGAAGACACAGCTACTAGTCAGATTCTCTCTCACAGGCACACCGTCACTGACAACTCGAGTTGCTTGAGTGTCCTTGTTGCAACGGTAACCTCCCAAACTTAAAAAGGGCAGCTGAACATGTTGGCCTCATCTGTGATATTTTAGTTTTTTTAAAATATATAAAATTGAGCAATATACCACATCACTTATTACTAGTAATACATTGTTTTAGAAACATTACCAACCATGCTCATCTGGGAGTTTTTTTTTTGTAAAAAAAACCTGAGTGGCTGGTAGATTTTTAAATCTACCTTCCACAGTGGCTGGTGGACCAAAAAGTTAGTTTTTTTGCCTGGTCTCTTTGAACAGCCTCAGCATGATTGAGTGGTTGAGGATGCATTTGTGTGTGTGTCGATACCCTTCTTATATCACCATTCAGACTGACTGACTGACTGGAGGTTTGTTTATGGTGGAAAGGGGGAGGGGCCCAGAGAAATGACAGACAACACAGCTGAGAGAGGCCAAGCCCAGAATTCAACTAACATCACAGATGAGATCAATCTCATTAAATGTAGCTGCGGCTCAGCCTTTATGAGAATACGCACACCCTGCACAGTAGGCTTAACAAGCATGCGAGTTCATATGACAAAGTAGATGAAAGTTGGCTGTTTACTCCAGTAAAGCGATGATGCCTAACGTGGCACTGGTACACAATGCAGCAGGAACGAACATTGGTGCTTGATAATGAGCTCACAACGCATCTGTGCTTTCCTAACGAGCAACACATCTCATGAAAGTAAAACAAATACAATGATATGGGCCGAAGTAAACAAGTTGCAAATGTGATTTTATACCGATAAACAAACTGCAATTGATTCCATAACATGTTAGTGCTCCACTTCATATCAAAGTCACAGCTGCTGCAAATAAAATACAAATTGATTGAATACCAATTTGTTTGAGTGTGTGAATGTGGAGGGGGATGTTAATTCATTGATCTAAATCAGTTTATTCCCAAAAAGGGTCAGGATGAGGGTGGCTAGAAACATTGATTTTGTGTACTTGGTTGGGGTCAGTAAAACTCCAAAGAAAGTACCCGCTATTATGCTTCTTCCTTTTAATGTCATCTTCGTGCATTGAAGTTAATATGCAACTCTCATTCAATGGTACAGCTGTGCACACTGCTAATCAAACTATACTGAACAAAAACATAAACACAACATGTAAAGTGTTGGTCTCATGTTTCATGAGCTGAAATAAAAGATCCCAGAAATATTCCATATGCACAAAAAGCTTATTTCTCAAATGTTGTGCACAAATTTAGTTAGTGAGCATTTCTCCTTTGCCAAGATAATCCATCCACCTGACAGGTGTGGCATATCAAGAAGCTGATTAAACAGCATGATCATTACACAGGTGCACCTTGTGCTGGGGACAATAAAAGGCCACTCTAAAATGTGCAGTTTGTCACAACACAATGCCACAGATGTGTGCAATTGGCATGCTGACTGTAGGAATGTCCAACAGAGCTGTTGCCAGATAATTTAATGTTCATTTCTCTACCATAAACCGCCTCCAATCTCATTTTAGAGAATTTGGCAGTACGTCCAACCGGCCTCACAACCGCAGACAACGTGTAACCACACCACCCCAGGACCTCCACATACAGCTTCTTCCCCTGAGGGATCGTCTGAGACCAGCCACCCGGACAGCTGATGAAATTGAGTATTTCTGTCGAAAGCCCTTTTGTGGGGAAAAACTCATTCTGATTGGCTGTGCCTGGCTCCCCAGTGGGTGGGCCTGGCTCTCAAGTGATTGGTCCTATGCCCTCCCAGCCCCACCCATGGCTGCACACATTTACATTTTACATTTTAGTCATTTAGCAGACGCTCTTATCCAGAGCGACTTACAGTTAGTGAGTGCATACATTATTTTTTATATTTTCATACTGGCCCCCCATGGGAAACAAACCCACAACCCTGGCGTTGCAAACGCCATGCTCAACCAACTGAGCTACATCACCTGCCCAGTCATGTGAAATCCATAGATTAGGATTGAACACATTTATTTCAATTGACTGATTTCCTTATATGAACTGTAACTTAGTAAAATCGTTGAAATTGTTGCATTTATATATTTGTGTTCAGTATAGTAGGCCCATGGAGATGGAACATTGTGTGGAATAAGAGAACCGGGTTTGAGTTCTACTCATTCTATTTCTATGTTGTTGCCACCTAATCCAGTGGTGGCGATACGGCGACCCAGTTCTGTCAGTAGACTTGAACTCTGTGTTATCTGGGCGTAGATAGCTGTGCAACAGAGCGACTGTGCACTGTGCCAGACAGGGCAGACACTCAAAACTAATAAAGCTGTAGAAGAGAAAGAGCGGTAAAGCTCCTCACAGCAACAAAAAACTAAAAATCGGGAGACGAGTGATATAGAAATCTGGTCAAACCATTTGAGGAAAAAGGTTCCAGTTTAAAAAAATTAAGTGACACTGTCTAACAAATGTTGAGTTAGTAGCTTCACATAGGCTACTAGTTTTATCATCATTTTACATTTTAGTAATTTAGCAGATGCTCTTATCCAGAGCGACTTACAGTTAGTGAGTGCATACATTTCTTTTTTTCATACTGTCCCCCCGTGGGAAACGAACCCACAACCCTACACGGGAGCTACACGGGACTATCATAATGTCCAAACTTATTCCTGGTGGTCAATGCGCCATAAAACAGCTGATGGAGGTTGGCTACATCAACATACACATTTTAAAAAGCAGCAAAAATGATTGCGAAAGCAGGTGCAATGCAGGAGAAACACATAGGGGTCATTCATTTAGTGCATGGAAAATATGTTTGATTCATGTCAAGATTTAAATTGACCACATCCCTAGGAGTGCATCACGTGATGGCTGAGGTGAATACCAGGGTGTAGGGTAGCTAGTAAGGTTACATGGGGCCGCATTCCCCACAGAGCAAGGGACTGGTTTTAGTATGTGTCGTCCCGCTAGCATCTGCCCCCACATCTCAGAGTAGGGAAATAAGGAGTACCTTTAACCTATACAATATGAATCTAGGCAACCTTTAAAGTGAGAGCAAAAAAAGCAAAAAAAGGACATGACATTTTAAAATTAACTGTATCTCAGATATGAAGAGACAAAGGGGTCATTCCTCCATTGGCCCCCTGCATCACTTGAGAGAATAAATGCAAACAGAATGCATGGGTATAAAGTCCCAGCTAAATGCTGAGACAGAGCAGTCTTTCCCTGTATTCATTTTCTATTTTAAATGTGTTTTTTTTTTTAATAAATAAAAAATACATAAAATAATTATCGGGATGCTAAACATTTTCAGTGTCAACTTAAACGAGTAAACACAGATATAAAGTATGTAGGAAAAAAGATATATATACACACATATAGTACCAGTCAAAAGTTTGGACACACCTACTCATGAGTTTTGACTGGTACTGTGTGTGTATATATATATTTTATAAGATCACCATTGATAACTAACAATCACCTAAATAAAAACTAGACAGTCAGGAGAATCAAATTCTAAACATGTCATGGCATTTTGGTCCCCATTGATTTTTTAATTTTTTTTGTCACTCAAATAGCGTAAGAACACAGGATAAGCAATGACAAAATGTGTAGAATTGCAGGAAATTAGCTTTAAAACTGCATTTCTCTCAGCCACATGGGAAAACATGTAGAATTGCAGGAAATTAACTTTAAAATATCAACATTGTCTCTGCTGCCAAGAGGGCCTCTAAAATATCAGTCAGCAAAAGCGCCATTTGCCACTACCACGCCAACTTTTCTGAAAAAAATCCTAGGGGAAACATTGCAGGGAGAATGGCTGAATTGGTGAGGGTTTGAACTGAGGCTGGGATAGTGGTGTGGCCAGTTTGCCATCATCTTTCCAGTGATTTGTGGGTTTGATTCCCATGGGGGGCCAGTATTAAAAATGTATGCACTCACTAACTGTAAGTCGCTCTGGATAAGAGCGTCTGCTAAATGACTAAAATGTAAAAATTTGAATTTGCAGTAGATTATCCTTTTTTGTTTACGTAGCTAGTAACCCAGCATGCTAGCTCGCTGGCAAGCCTACTTTCTAAGCACCCTGGGAAGCCAATAATTTATTTACTGTGGCAACATAGCTTCTATCCCCATACTTCGTCCATTGTAAACACCAACTGTGAACATTACAAATTCAATACAATGCGCAAAAATTAATAAATGTCTGCAACTTTGTCCTTTGTTCACTGTGCTAGCTACAGGTTGATGATGCTGTGATGCAAAACGTAGCTACGAAGGGACACATCCACAGACGGTCAATGAAAACTGTCAACAAACCAACATAAGCCACACTGCGTGGAACACGGCGAAAGGGGTCAATCAAAACCTGCAAACGAATTGCATGTAATTTCGTTAGATATAGGTTTTTATTGAGCTCCCCACATAGCTAGATTTCGGTGTCACTCCTCCCTGTCCCGCCATCTTGGACCGGCCCAAGCAGCCATTACTAGCTAGCTATCCAAACAGCTAACGCGTTTAGCTAGTTAGCAGCCATTGGAACAGCCCGTATCGAGCCCATCACAAGTTTATAACGTTTTCACAATCAACACCAACTCAGGGGCACGAGAACGGCTCAAATGCATGCATACATGTTGCACGAGCCAGATACACAGTGCAGCAAGCAAAAATACTTTCCTGACATAATGGGAAGTCTACTCTGTGATAAAACGTTAAATCGCCATTAAAACAACGTAGCTTTCCTAACGTTAGCTAATTCTCTGACCAATTAAAGGTTACTTTATCATACTCGGTAGCTTTGGCTAGCTGACTATCTAACGTTAACTTATGTTTATATCACAGTGATGATTTTAGCTGTAAAAAAAAACACTGGCTAATGCCAAATCATTCAATGATATATGTGCCTGACCACTGAATCTCTAGCTAGCTAACATTCAGAATGAGCTAGCCAACTCCAGAGTCCAACAACGCACGTTTCACAAGCTAGTTAACGTTAGCAAATTAGCAGGGGAATTGCTAGCTAGATAGCCCTTTGCTAGCAGGCTAAATTAAAGGGTTGCATGTGATGGTTCTTCTTATCAATATAAATGACTAGCGACTAGTTCACAAGTATGTACTTCAAATGTTATATTACACAGCCAGCTGGCTAACGTTAATTAGCTAGCTTCTTCAACTACCAGGCTTGTTAGCCATTTCTACTGCACCCCAATACAAACCAACTTGGCAGAAACATTTGATATGGCAAGCCTTTTTGTGACTATCAAATAGCTAAGTTGGTCAACTTGACGAGTTAGATAAATGCAAGGCCACCCTAATAACACAACGAACATAGCCAGTTGGGTTACTAAAATGTGTTTATGCAATGGAAAAGCCGTTCATTTTCACTATTGGATTAGCTAGCGAAGGAGAGAAGTAGGGTAGGAACGCTGCGTAGCCGCAGGGTCGCTCTGCGCACATCGTGTGATGGGTGTATGGTTAACCAGAGTCCGTGCTCTCACCTGAGAGTGGACTGGCTATGTTTGTTAGGATAACATAGTTACATGTATTACTCTGTGGGTAAGAATGTAGAAGGTGCAAGTGTTGTGGTTCAACGACCGGCTGGTCCTGTGTGTTTGCAACTTAGCGAGCTACCTTCAACAGTAAGGCCTTCGTTCTGGCGCCATCTTCATGAAGCCTCTGAAATCCAAACAGTGAGCTGCAAGCAAGAAGACAACACAGGCGGTTCAGTATCACTTTCACTGCTGTGCAAATGGATTTAACGTATAAAAACGGTAAACGCGTGTACAGAATATTAAGAATACACTAGAGGTGTGTGCAGGGCTTTGACTCCGACCTGTCAATTCCGACCAAGCTGTCCCTCTCTTGGGCTGTCAGCGTCGGAAAGTCCTCCTCGGTTTCACTGGCTTTTCCCGCCGCCATTTTCTTTTCCTCATCACCACCAGAAGCCGAGCCGAGACTCCGAGCAGCAGCGCAGGCAGCAACAGCGAGCGAGACTCCGCACGATTGCATGGAATCGCGACGAGAGGGCGAACGAGATACTCCACCAAATCAAAGAGGGAAAACAAAAAATTGATTAGATAGAATAAACTTTTCTCCAGGATCAAAAACGCAATTCAAAATGGTAAATCCTTTCAGGAAAACAAGTACCCCTCCAAAAAGTCTTCGCGTCACATTTTTAGGCACGGTTTATGCAACTAATAAAATGTAATGCATGAAGTGCAATTCTTGCAGTTTGAAAATACTATTATTTGACCATAAAATTCCCCACAGCCACCAGCTTAAAGTTGTTATAATTGTGTCACACAAGCAAGCGAACCCACGCGCCGCCGTAGTCACGCCTCTCCTACCTCTTCAGCCAATAGATACGTCTGAATATCAGCATATGACTAGATTTTTTTTTTTTACCCATCTTCATTTAGCTTTTTACAAACCACTAAAATCAATTATACATTTTCATTATTTTCTCAAAAGCAAAAATGCAGTTTGTGTATGGTTGTATTGTATAGGTATTCAAATTGATTGATTTGTTTTGCAAAGTGCATAAATAACTATGTTAACTAGCTACATGCAAACAACTGTCATATTACTAAATACATTTAAGTGTCACAACTTCTGAGAAATGTGTGCAAATACTTGATACCAGTATTATTTGCTGTTAATGGGGAAGCATGTCTAAATAAAACGTTGCAATGATGTTTGGAGGTAAGAATTCTGATTAGGACTGTGTAACTACAAATGTCTCTCACCTTGCAATCATAATAATAGATTGGATGACATCATCGTTGCCCTAGACATCGACATTCCTATACATTTTTGTGGTTGATACCAATTTGATCTGTTTGCATTTTTTTAAATGTACTAGCTAGTTCTACTGTATTTGTGTTTATCTACTGTGTTATGAATTACATTCTCACTTTTGTACATGTCTTGAAAATGAAATGAATAGCAATCATTCTTGTTGGTGTTTTTTTCCCCCAGCTAGAGACATTTTCAAAATAACCCAGACTTTGTCATTTGTTAGACAAAGACAAATCTATCCATCCAATGTAAATCCTCAAATCCAATTATCCAAACAGCTTTTTTGATAGCTATTTTGGGCAGAAATTGAATCTAATATGAAGGAAATCGAATCTTATTTTGTATGGAACATTTTTATGGTTACAAATGAAATTGTCAACATTTTGCAACATTTCAGAGAAGGAAGATCAAAGTGTTAAAATACTGATGTGGCAAAGCATCATTCTGTAGGCGGGGCCAGCAGAGGTTTATAAAGCTCAGGGGCGTGGCATGCATACAGCTGTCAACATCCTGATGTAATTTTCTCCAAAATGGCGGATCGCAAAGAAGGTTAGTGCTAGCCCCTGTTTATGGATAAAATAATCTCGAATTATAACAACGAATCAGCTGTATTATATATAGCTAATTCCATTAGCAAGACATCTAAACACTTAAATATTGCTATTCGTTCAGCTGCGGCTTTTGACAGTGGGGCTTTACTGACTGGATGGCTAGCTTTGTTGCTAGCAATTTAGCCTAATTTCTAAACAACAATGGCATGCAATCGCCCATCGCCCCAAATACCAGCCATTGGCATTGTAAAGTTATTTGTTTGTCACCCATGGCTCCTATTCCGACAACAGTAACGTTATCGCTGATATACACTTTATACTAATGACGTGAACGTGATTACTCACGAAACAAGTATTCCAGTCATGTTTTAAATCAATAATCTATGAATGAATGTGTTTTGTGTATCCTGTCAATACTACTTTGAAGTTACAGCAAAGCTTTAGATGCATGCATTGGAACTGTTTCTTGACTGTGAGGTCATTGGACTGAATTTGGACCTGAATCCTGCCCCTAGGTTGCCTAGATTACAGAAAGTGAAAGCAAAACAGCTTAAGTTCTTTGTATGTCTTTCCTTCATCCCAGATGACATCTTATCAGATAAGGATGATCCAGAGCCGGAGAGCGAGGACGAGACCTATGAGGTGGTGGACCTGACAGAGTACGCCCGGAGGCACCAATGGTGGAGCATGGTGTTTGGGAATAACTCTGGTCCCCTCGCAGAGAAATACTCTGTGACCACGCAGATCATGATGGGAGGGGTCACTGGCTGGTATGTAACCCAAAGCAAAGGTGTAGAGGCTACATATGTGTGGATCTTTGGCCCCTAGTAAACACATCAACACATTTCACTGATGAAATACATGGTATGAGTCAGTGATATAGTCAGGTCACTAAACCTTGAGGTCAAGTCCCAAGTGTTCAAGTCCGAGTCCTTTATACTTGAGTCACAAGTCCCTTGGTAGTGCTAAAAGGTGCGGTCCAACCATTAAAAAATCTAAATTCTGTTAAACTGTTGCACATTTAAAGTCTTTTTCAAATTTCAAATTGTATTTTACCTTTATTTAACTAGGCAAGTCAGTTAAGAACAAATTCGTATTTACAGTGACTGCCTACACCGGCCAAACCCGGACGACGCTAGGCCAATTGTGCGCCGCCCTATGGGACTCCCAATCACGGCCGGTTGTGATACAGCCTGGAATCGAACCAGGGGGTCTATAGTGACGCCTCAAGCTTTGAGATGCAGTGTCTTAGACCGCTGCGCCACTCGGGAGTATATCTAGATAATACAGCTCTCTAACATTTGCTGTTGTAGCTAGTAGGCACCCTATTTTAAATTATGCAACAAAGAGAGATTTTCTGACAACAAAGTCACTACTGGTCCAGTCCGAGCAGAGCCATGAAAATTGTGACTTGAGTCCGAGTCAAGTCTGTGTCCTGGACTCGAGTACTACAACACTGCTATAAGTCACTCCTTCTCTCTCACATTCAGGTGTGCAGGATACTTGTTCCAGAGAGTAGGGAAGATAGCTGCTACTGCCGTAGGTGGAGGGTTCCTGTTGTTACAGGTTAGAGATGCATCATATTTTTACTGAGTCAATGCTGGGTACTGATATAATACACATCTCTATTCCAATGAGATCACATGTAATAACGTGAACGGAGTGCCACTTCAAATGCAAACCAACAAACACCACTAATTTTCATTTCTGCACCTTCTCCTACAGATAGCGAATCACAGTGGCTACGTGCAGGTGGACTGGAAGAAAGTGGAGAAGGATGTGAATAAAGCAAAGAAACACCTGAAGAAGAGAACCAAGCAAGCAGCCCCTGAAATTAACTCCTTCATCGAGGAGGTAAAGGTATCAATAACACTGCCTGTCTTTCCTAATCGTAACTCTATGGTAGGCTATTGTGCCTATAGTATTATGTGATTCTAAAAGGTGAACAGGTTTGAGATGTGTGCGTGCACATGGTCCTTTATCTAATTGTTAATTAATTCCATGAGACCAACACCAGTACCTGGGTGTGGGAGCTGCTTTTTTGATTCAATTGGATTTACAGTGCCCTTGAATCTCAGTGCCTTGCAGTGCATGTACTTATGAGAAAAAAAGTATACTTAATTATCATATTTGGGAGAAATAGCTAAATTCATAAATACCTGAGTCATCCGCATCCATTTGATGGACTAATAATGCAGCAACAGCGCCCTCTAGTGAACTCACACGATGTACAACCACATTCCTGGATTTATCACAGTATACCCTGCGTATAAGATTCTAATTTTGCCATCTATTATCAGTTCTAACCCTTCAGTTATTGGAGGTGACCTCTCACAGTTTGCTTGTTTTCTCTTCTCCTTCCCCTCTCTGCAGGCCACAGAGTTTGTCAAGAGGAACATCGTCCTGTCCAGTGGGTTTGTGGGTGGATTTCTCCTGGGCTTGGCCTCTTAAGGGAGTCGGGGCCAATCCACAACTGAGGAAGTTGTCACATAGGAAGAAGGAAGCTGTCATTAGTGTGAACTGAGTCGCCACACGGGATGTTGTCATTAACTGTGAATCGTTGTCTTTCTCCCAGCACGGAAGGAGTCATTAGACGGGTTTGGGAGAAAGATTAACATGTGAAGCTGCCAATTTATGCCCCCCTGGGTGCTCTTTTCCCTTGCTGCTGAACTGATCTGAGTCTAGCTTGTCCACCCTCCTTTTTATTATATTTATCTGGTGGAGTCTGATCCAGGATCAGTTGTTTGGGCGTGTTGTATATGGACACCCTGTACCTGTAACCAACCCTCCTGGTCTTACTACACAACACAAGAAAGCAGGGACGTGTTCATCAAGGTAAACTGTAACAGAAACAAACATTCTTATTGGACAAGTTCAGATAGTGCCGTTTCGGAGTGTTTCGTGCCTACTGAACACGACCCAGTACTACACCATGTACAACACATCAGTGAACAGACTATAAAGGATATACATTGTTCTACTTCATATTCATCATCAGCACTACCCCCAACATCAATGTATGTGAAAATGTTTTGAATCGGCTATATTATATATATATATATATATATATATATATATATATATATATATATATATATATATATATATATTCGTTCAGCGTCATATGGTGTGCATCATGTGATTTTAATCAATTAGTAGGCAATGCCTACTCATAATTGGTTGAAATCACAATGCACACCAGATGCTATTAGAAAAACTCATTTTGACTTCAAAACATAGAAACGTGCCATTTTCACATACGTTGATGTTAGGGTAGTGCTGGAGATGATGAATACGAAGTTGAAAATGTTAGAAATGTCCCTTTAAGTGCACAACGCGACACCTCTTGATACACCATAATATACTACTAATATACTGCACCACACACTGGACATAGGATTACTCAGCCCCTGTCATTCTGGTGCCCTCTTTTACCTGGAAGAACAGGTTTAGGATCAGCGCTGTGTCCCAAATGGCACCATGGCCCAAGGGCACCAATTGCCCATAGGGCTCTGGTCAAAAGTAGTGCACTATGTAGGAAATAGGGTGCCATTTGGGACACAACCCAGCTCCCCCTACATTCAGACCGAAGTTTAACCACCATGTGCTATTCAGCTAAATGTGTCTCCAGACCTGTGGTTACGGGGTTAATATACCAACACCTGATCACTGCACCTTTGCTTGCCAATGTACTGTAGGTAGTGCAGGTTAGTGTTTTTCATCATGAATCTTGCCCTGGAGGCAGCTCTGCAGAGTGGTCACTAGCTGGCACAGCCACAAAGTCATAAAATCGTATTTTAAACCGAACCTTAACCACACTATTAACCCTAATGCTTAACCCTAATCTGAAATTTAGACCAAAAAGCTCAATGTAGTTTTCATGAATTTGTACAATATAGCCAATTTTGACTTTGCAGCTGGCCCATCTAGTGGACATTGCTCAGTTCTGCCTCCAGGGCAAGACTCATTCCAATAAATGTCAACCTGCTATCAGTGTAGTAAGAGGAAAACATGTGCTTTAGTCATGTGTAGAATATGCTATCAGTTTTATAGATAGAAGGAAATGCACAGTATAAAGTCAGTGTTCAGTTGCTTATGAGTTGCTCCATATTATGTCTTTAACTATTTAAATATTACGTGTCAGGAGTATGATGTGCCATTTGTTTCTGTTAACCTCTTACTGCTGTTAACCTAAAATGTTTTGTGTTCTGACTTCCTGAATGCTGTTTTGAAATCTTGATAACCAACCATAACTGTATGGATATGTCTTATGTTTCTGTTTTGTCAAATAAAGCTGCCATATTTTTGTTGGTTAGCAATGTAAACAGTTGTGTGCATGGTCACTGGACTGCATGGCAGACATGCATACAATCAGGCCTTGGTGTGTACACACTGAGTGGATTAACAGTCTATCTTGACACTTTTAACTTCCCAACAATATACTTATTTTGATAATTAAAGCCAGCGTGACTTTTCAGATTTCAGTAACTCTATGGATGCATTTACACAGGAAGCCCAATTCTGATCTTTTGCCCAATTATTGATCTTTTGATCTATCAGGTCAGAGCTTTTGCCCATAAATGGGCAAAAGATCAGAATCGGGCCGCCTGTGTAAACGCTGCCTATAAGTTCCGGTAATGCAAATATCCAGATATTATGATGTGAATAGAAATGGATGCTTCCTTGCTTCAGCATGTAGGATGGTTCTGTAATAACTACCATGCATGTCACAGCAACAATGAATGAGCTTTGTCACAATACTAAGATAATTCACCACAAAGTCTTCATCTACATTGTGAACTCCGTGTTTGAAAGGACTGCATGTACCAAGAGACAAAGGAAGATACTCACCAAATCAATCTGAAATAAGGACCAATTGTCATTTTTTGTGTTCAGTTTACCTCTGTCACAGAGTACAATATCAATTAATTAATTAATTAAAGATGTTTTGGTTTATATTAAATGCACATTGAATTGGGGTTTAGGCCTGATAGGCTTTCTGTAGAAAAAACCTTCTTGCAAATAAAATTGTATTGATTTATTGTAATTTCATAATGTCCTGTCAGAGGCATATTGATTTGTGTAAATAATGACTGTTCAATGTCCATTGAGCTGAATGAAGCTGAAAAACAGAGGCAGCCATGATGTTACCTCACCAGAGTACCTCTCTCTACTGTGTGTTACTATAGCTGCCAGCACCACACTACCACTGGTCCCTCCCTGTTGCTATGGAAACTGCTCTCTCGTTCCCTCTCTCTCTTCCTCTTGCTCTCTTGTGGTGTGGTGTGGCCTTCCCTCTTTTCAACTCTCTTTCTCTGTTCTCTCTCTCCGTTCCTCTCGCTTTCTCTTTCCAGTCCTGCCTTTTTCTTTGTATTGACCTCTATCCTGCTCCCTCTGTCTATCTGTGAGTGTGCCCATGTGTAATGGTATAGGGGTAGAGGGGGATATTAGAGTGGGAGGAATGAGATGAGACCCACTCTCCACCATCCGATGACCACATCACCAACCAATCGGATCATCAATAGCCCCCAATAGATCCAACCAATAGTAGGGTAAAGCCAGAGTACGAGCGCCATGGAAACTGCAAGGGACGCTTTACAATAACAGCTCGCCCTAGTGGCACCAGATACCAGTACACCTCAGTCAGGCTGCTCAAAGCCATTGTGGAGTTATTCATCCATTGATCGTAACCTAAGGGCTGCCTCTTCATAGTTAAACCTCTCCCCATATCTCCTTCATCTGCACTGATCTGAAAAAATAGGAAAGGCGAATTCGATATGGTGTATGCATATACTAGGTATTGGCTTTCACCAGTGCAGTTACTTTATATTAGTAGAGGAAAGACAGGAGACAGGAAATAAATTATACGATTGAGATACAACATAATCCATGCCTTCAGGCAGCTGGGTGCAAAGGGTCCAATCCATGCAATAATTAACTCTGTCACAATCAGTTTGTTGAGAGCTGTCATTAGTATGGTTACGCAATACCCTCTCTGTAGTACTAGTTAGTGGACAAAGTCAGAGATGAAACGCCAATGCATGTTAGAATAACAATGTTCATTATTCATAGTAATTTGTATAGCGAGAAGCTGCCTTTTTATATGGAGCATGTCTTATTAAACAACTGATAGATAGGGACCATTTTAGGCCTATTACAGAAATTATTCATGAGAAAAAAATTTAAATGGATAAAATGGGATCATTTCTCTCTGAGTTGGAGTGAATTTGTCATAATAATGCCAGCCTGGGTAGACAGAAACATATTTCTGTTTCCGAAGGAAGATTCTATGTGAAAGTAAATGTATTTCTTATGTATTTGGAAAGTATTTGGGGTATAATACAGAGCCTATGACTAGTGAGTCTTGGATGAAAATAATTCTACCTGTGTGATATTATCATATTATTCCTGCATTGCATCTAGATTTGGAGTTCTGTATCATAGAATTAGGAATTAGAATACTAGAATGGACATGAACCTTCTTATGATGGCATAAGGTCAGCCATTTTGGTCAGGGAGTTGGTTAACCATTGTTTGCCAGTGCTGTTGTAAGATATTGTGTAAAATAATGAATTTGAAGAAAACTGTATTTATAATTATATGACAATATTTTAGGTTGACAATAATTATATTACACAATTTCTGATATCACATGCCTTACTTTTATTTTCCCGCCTAAGTAAAATCAGGATTTTGCCTCTACTGCCATTCATTCCAATTAGATTGGTTTGGATTTCTCCCTGGCTGCCATTTTCACCCCCTTCTGGAACTTTTAGGGTTTATGACATAACCCCTCTAGTAATTTAATAATATCTCTATGTTCTGTATGACCACCTCAAGGGGGCAGTATCAACCAATCCAGAGTGACTCACTCAGCTGTGAAGTTGGGGCCGAATAATACAAATACATTGGCCCAGGTGTGTCAACAATGTGGCCCAGGGATCAGTCAAAAGCAAAGCAGTGCATTCAATGCCATTAAGCCAATTAATTACCAGGTATTTACTGAAAATGTACGTGGTAGAATGGTAGTTATATTGCAATAACCTATGAGTTAGGCTACGTGGTTGTTTCTTTGGGATTCAATAGAACAAGAACCACTAAGCAGCTTTGGTACCAACAAGTTACTATTATTATTATTTTAATTTTTTATTAACCCATCCTCTTCGGAGGACACATATCTTTTATTGTTTTTACAGCTTTTCTGATACATTTTACATACACTTTTATAACAACAAGTTACCAATTTTGTTTAATTCTTATCAGACAGCATCTGATGCAACTCCACAGGTAGAACCAGCCCCTCCCTGTCAGCACTAGGCTGCTAGATACATTTAGCGGAGAGGCGAAGTGGCAGATCCAGGATGAGGCTGTGACATGACTATGCCTAACAGGTCTAATATCTGTCAGGTCTCTTATCACTTCTTATTAGAGAATATCTCTCAACGTACACCTGAACAACAGAGATCACTTCAAATCTCTTATTCTTCTGCTAACCCATCCGGGCGTGTAATGCATAGGCCCATTTATGTTGCAGCAGCACAGCAAAATAATGTCCAATGCTGCTATGGATGCTGGTCCTTTTTTGTTACCCTTATTTACAGACGTGCAATACTGGTCCAGACGAATCTGTATCAGATGGAAAGTTATAATTAATACACTATATACATTATTGAGAGGGCAGGGAAAAGATTGTGGAAACGCTGACGTAAGGTGATGGGCTTTTGATGGTGTCAACGCGTGCGCGCGGTGCATTGAATGCGACCGTGGATTGGTGGAATGGGGAGTGTGAAACCGATTAGGAAACTGCGCCTTGGGGGACTCGGAGGGTGGTGCCCTGAACGGCATCTTGGCTCAAGTGGCATTGGAATTAGCAAGGAGCCTGAGCGCGCTTACGAAGCCATTATGGCTCTCCACACACCAGTTTCGTAACCTAGAGAGGGAGGAGTCTTCCATTTCTCGAAGCCGGAGGAGCAGCATCCGAGACAGCGTAAAAACTGGAGCAACGGTGCTCGAAGAAGACTGGAATACGAAATAATATCTTATTTCAAACATACCAACGAAATATACATGAATGTACATTTTACGAGATAAGCATGAAGGTATTTGATTTAAGATCAGGTAGCTGAGCTGTTTGCAACCTTTGTTTTGCATGTGCGGTAATATTCCAAGACATATGTGATACGTTGGGTGTGCTCAGCGCAATAACGGCGCTAGCAAGCTATTTCAAACGGTAAAATAAATCCAGATAGCTAGGAGATAGCCAACCATTTTATAGTTAGCTTGCGGGGGAGCAAGCTGCCTTCTCGGGCAGAGGCATCATCGGATGCATCGAACAAGAAGAGGTATCTGGTAACTTAGGCATTAACCGAAGATACAATCTCGGGGCATGCAAAGCGGTGTGTTTTGTGCAAACCGTAGAAAAATCTCCGCGCCCTCGGCTCTGGTCGTTGGATTAACCAGCCGGGAGAGAAGGAGAAGGTGGGGCCGAGGAGTGTCAAAAACGGTCTAGCTAAACCCAGCGCATGTAGTTTAGCGCTCTAGCTAGCTGGCTAACGTTACCTTCTCCATCGGTTTTCCATTTGGGAAATTAATTTTGGAACCAAGAATTATTCGACCATTGGAATTCTGAGAGCTTGCTGGGGTATTCCGTGGCAGTTCCCCCTCTCCATCAACGAGGATAAGTCAGAGCTGTACACTTGAGGCCGTTGGCTTCTCTACAAATAATACCGTGTGGGGCGAATTTCACGGGGGTAGCATCCCCGTTTGCTTTGGACCATGGCGGACGACGACGTGCTTTTCGAGGATGTCTACGAGCTGTGCGAGGTGATTGGGAAGTAAGTGTCAGCATATTTTTATGAACTGAACAATGATAATAAATGAAACCTCTTGTTTGCATTGTATTGCGAGATGCCCTGCTCTATGTGTGTGTGTCTGCCTGTATTTTTTTCTGTATGGAAGCAATTGCCTTACAAATATTATTTCCCACCACCATCATGACAGCTGTTTTACTTGGCCTACTTGTAGGTGAGTTGGTCATACAAAACCTCACACTACCCATCTATTGACAGGCCTATGTAAAATCACTTACACACTAACGAGTTCAATAAGCATATGTTCAATAAATGGGAAACCAGTTAGGCCTACTGACTTGGTGAAGCCCCATAATGTGTGGTGAAGCCCCATAATGTATGGTGAAGCCCCCCGTTTAGTTCAAGAGCCAAGTGCATTGTTTTATCTGGGTATGATATCTTAATTTACCATGGCAGGAGAGAATATAGCTTTACAAATTGAAGTTAATTGGCTCACGCATATTCAAAACATTTCCAAATCTAGATCCAGTGCCAGAGATGAAGAGAAGGCACTACTTCATTAATGTTTTGTGCATCCATTCAGCTTTCTCAGATAGACACAAATTATTTTGATGAGGAGGTACTGGGCGGCAGGTAGCCTAGTGGTTAAAGCGTTGGGCCAGTAACTGAAAGGTCACTGGTTCGTTCGAATACCCGAGCCAAGAAGGTGAAAAATCTGTCAATGTGCCCTTGAGCAAGGCACTTAACCCTAATTTGCTCCAGGGGTGCTGTACTACTATGGCTGGCCCTGTAAAACAAAGCATTTCACCACACCTATCCGGTGTATATGACAATATAACATCTTATTATTTTACTACAAATAGGCCTAGTGACACATTTGTGGTTTGGAACAGAGGCTCTATACGTTTCAAAAGCTGGGCCATTTCTAGTTTTAAGTTGAAATGTAAACGGGCATGGCAACTACAACTAGGCCTATAACGATCTCCACAACTACTACAGTCAACACCATTACACTCTTCTCTCAGATTCAGATGCAGGGTTATTATAGTCATAATCATTGAGTATCATTTGCCATTTGGGACAAGACATTGGCTGCAGATCGTCATTACGATGATGTCACACACTACTTCTTGATCCTACTTTAAGAGATGGAGCAAATGCTCCTGGGGAGGATGAAACCTCTTCACCAGAATAGATTCACATTCAGTGTTTTGGGTATACTGCTGTGTTCTATGGCTGCACCTGTGTTCTGATATCATCACGCACTGGTACTCATTGTTCCTGCCCTGTCAATTGCAGACCAGTCTATTGATCCCCACCAACCAGAGGTGGCCAATCCTATTGTTGATGGGCTTTTAAGCATTGCACACGCAGTTAATGATCTTGTTTATCCCTGATCTATTTAGGCTGGATTTGTCTAACAAAGAGACTTAGGAGGCAACCTAATTTAACCCTAGATTGACAATTAGTCTAAAATCTAAAGTAGCAACTCGGGGTTTAGGCCAATTCAGTAAAAACCGGTTACGAGATTTCCAGAATAAGTGACCAAATGTTTAAAGCGCATTCTTCCCAGTTCCAACTCTGAGAGAATTGATAGGCCCAGGTGCAGTCCAGTTTTCTATCTGTTTCACACTATAAACATTGATTTATAGAGCACATAAATCCTAAGATGCATTCTTGCAGGAACAAGGTGGTTTTTGATTGAAGAGGGCCTCTTCTATTTGGTGCAGGCCATTGTTGTGGCTGATGATCACACCCCTTCATATGGAGTCCAGGCAGGCAGCTGTAGTCTTGGAGCTGGCCTAGCTCCCCTCCCCCTCTACGCTCAGTCGAGATCTGTGGGTCCATTAGGGTCCAGGCTGAGACACATGCTGATTGCTCTTCAGCCCCTCAGGCTCTACTCTTTGTTTGGGGGCGCTCTCTGCTTCGGTTTACTCCTCACTCAGTGACTGATCTAGGATCTGGTCTACTTGACCCAGTCCTAGTGTTAGACGTTATGAGGTGGGTGACAATACTGGTCTCGGGACAGCTGTTAAATAAGTAGCCGCTCAGGGCATACCTTGGTGCAGCAACGCAGAGAGGGCCTCTAGTCAGTGGAGCGTACACCGTGACTATGTTAGCAGCATGATCAGAAAGGGCTTCATGGCCTCCTACCTTCCCTTTCCCAACATCATTTGTTCCTCCTTTCATCCTTCTTTTCTCACTCATAGTTGTCAGGGCACAAGGAGGTATTTTACCCAAACAGCTACGCTACCTTGTTTATTTCACTCTACATCACCAGGTTCGGTTTAGTGAAGCAAATCTTTTCTTATAAACTTGATCATATCCCAGCTTTGGGAAAGAGAGCCGAACAAAAAAGCACGATTCCAAATCGATTCTCTCCACCGGCGATGTAGCCTAGTTTGACAGTTATGCGATTGTCAGACAAAAGCACTTTGAGTACCAGCCAGTGTCTTTTTAGGTAGAGAACTCTGCCAGCCTCTCCTGCTGAAAGCTGGGGATCATTTTCCTCAACCCAGGGTGAAGGGATGGGAGGCTGAGGAAGATCATTGGAGACAATGGAGGGTTAGGAATAGGATTGCCCCGAGGCTGGATATATAACTAATGTCAGCAAGGCGCTGCCGCACTCCAGGGCTGACCTCTTCCTGTAAACCACACTGCCTGTCAAGAAGAGCTAGGGAACCAACGAACAGAGGCTTAGAACTCCTCTCCTGCTATCCCTTGCTCCAATTGGTTCAGACGTTTTCGTTCCCTTGTTAGTGCATGGGGAGTGTTCGATGAACTGAAGATGTGCTGTGTTCGCCACTCAAGGGTCTGTATAGTCAGGGACGTTTAAAGCGGCGTTGAGACGGCAACAAATGTTTGTCACCATGTGACGGCTGTGCTTAGTCGGATGCGATTTTTCAGCCTAACATTTTTTTTTTCCGCTTCTAGTGTTGCCTGTGCTTCCATGCATGGCTCTGAGAATCAACATTCCCATATGTAGTGTAATATAGTCTGGATGTGTTTACCAGATTTGCCTCCATACATGTAGCCTTAACAATAACTGCCAATGGAATGCTCACTTCACATGTGGCTTATAGCCCTCTGAGGAGGTTTGTGATCTAAAACATACTTTTTTTTTTTTGACGAGAGACATTTGACTGACAATGTAGATCTGTGAATGATACTGTAAGTCGCTCTGGATAAGAGCGTCTGCTAAAATGACCAACATTTTTTAATTTTTTTAAATAATAATAATAATTGAAATGGTGTGGTGACACTTACCGAAGTAGGTGTGACACTCCGCCGACAGCGTCTGGTATAGTGTAAATAGACATGTCAACCAGCGACATATGCAGGTGTTCGTGTTAGCTGATAAGGGAATTGTCTTGGGCTAGTACACTCGCACAGCAACACACCTCCGCTGTAATTTGTCTAAGGTTGGCCGACAGTGTGGAGGTTTGGGGTTGGCAGAAGGCCTTTGGGATGACTGTGCCTTTGTTTCGCCTCACTTCCTGAGCTGGAGGAGTGTTTTAATCTCTCTGTTATTTCTACCTAATCTCTTTTAATAAACTGGGTGGTTTGAGCCCTGAATGCTGATTGGCTGACAGCTGTGGTATATCAGACCATATACCACGGGTATGACAAAACATTTATTTTTACTGCTTTAATTACGTTGGTAACCAGTTTATAATAGCAATAAGGCACCTCGGGGGTTTGTGATATATGGCCAATATACAACGGCTAAGGGCTGTGTCCAGGCATTCCGCGTTGCATCGTGCCTAAGAACAGCCCTTAGCCGTGGTATATTGGCCTTATACCACACCTCCTCGGGCCTTATTGCTTAATTATAGCGCTTGCTTCCAGATCTCGTTCAGTATCTCACAACATTTAATCTAGGAAACACCCCGGTACAGTATGACTAAAGCATCTGCCAGAAAAAGGGATCCATTCTGAAGAATGAAGATGACCGTTCCCATCAGATACGCTCATCTTTTGTCTTGACTCACCAGTTGACCCTTGACATTTTCCCCTTGTAAACATGTACATCAGACCAATTATCCCCCACCACCACCACCACACACTTCCATTGTAGTGTCCGCCTCTACTCTTCTGTCTGTGATCCTCCTTGTGTAGGAGTCAAGGGAGGTGACTGTGTGGGTGACTGGGTGGGTGGGGAGGATTGCCAGTAGGGTCAAGCTCTGACGATAACCTGCTAGTTGACTATTACAGTATGTTCATTGTTCTCTGAGGTGTAGCTTACTGTACACTTAGCTGAATGGGGTGTTCAGTCTCACTATCTGGAACATTCTGAATCGACCAGAATGGAACCCTCCCCCCCGGCTCTCTGTTGGAATCGAGTTCCTCCGGATCCATACACAGTTGGCTGACGGCCAGCTAGTGCCAGGCTCTCCTCTCCTTTCTCCTCCTTTAAGAAAGTTAAAAGGAGACGTGGACTCCCATTTTTGAGAGTATTGGTAGACATTATTTGAGTTACTAGGATACCCATTTGAGAGTATTGGTAGACATTATTTGAGTTACTCGGACCAATTGCTTAGCTATTTGTCTACTGCAGGACCATTGGGAGTAGGCCTACTGGTGCTTTTGGAAGCAAACCTTTGTAAAATATATAAAAATGAGATATCTTCCGATTTAGTTTGAATAATTTTGGTAAAAACAAATGCATAAACAGATTGGACAAAGCACAGTAGCCTAGGCGTGACCCTCTAAATGAGCAGTGAACTAAGGCCCATTGCCTATTCAGCCATTATTCTGACAAAGGATGGCACAAGGCCTTACTCTTCACTGCATCCTTATCTGTCTGAGAGAAGTAAATCTCACGCAAACGGGTTATGCAATCCTACTTATTAGCCCATTGTGTGTGTTATATTTCAGTAAAACACAGTGACGTGCTCATGCCGGGCATTTATTCTCCAGTTGAAGGGGATGGGTGAGGCGTGGGTAATTTGAGCCGTCTCTGCTCATAATGATTCTCTCTACATGGGAATAGTAATGCAGACGAGTGCAACTGGAATCACACGTGGCTCTCCATTCTGGCTCTGGGGTACTCATTAGGGCCAGGAAGGATTGGAATATTGTCAGAATGGCTAGGAACCGGTGGAGTGATCAGTACTCTGGCTCGCGTTGGCTCAGCTAATTACACATCAACTGCTAGCCTACGTTTTAATGCTTTGTATCGCATTGATCTCATTACATTTAAGCAGTTTTTTTTTTAAAGCAGTTTTTCTTAATTCATCCATAGCTCTACATACAATAAACACATTTGCTACACATAAAGCTAACTACCATTTGTGTGTGTGTGTGTGTGTGTCTTATAGCCTCTAATGGATTATCTGAGCAACCGTAACACTCAGTTCATTCATTACTGATAGAACATAGGAAAGCTAAGCTATCCCTGAACAAACATAACAACAAACCCTTCACCGTCTTTCCTCTTCCTGTACTGTGCATGTGTCTTGGGCCCACTCATTCACAGACAGTTTAGCCTACACCCTCATCTACAGGTCTAGGAACTGTTCTCCACCTCAGCCATTATAATGAGATGAGTAATGTAACTGACTCTAGGCATGCTGTTAAGATTCTCCATCTGCCAACACCTCCCGAGGCGCTTCTCAGAATTCTAGATTCCTTCTAACTTTCTCTTCTCTCGTTGTTTCTTGTCGTCACTATTTGTCAGGAAGTGTGTGGTCAGCTCCTAACAGAGAGTGGACTCTGGGGAGTTTGGCCTGGCTGATTTATTCTTACCAATGGGTTTGGGGACTGCTCTGAGAACAGCGGACTCGGAGGTGATATCGAATTTGGTCTCTGCTTGTCTAAGGGCTCCTGGGCTTCCAGTGTCTGACTCTGGTTATTTCCCAAAAAGTGCCTCATTTCCTTCCTTCCTTCCTTCCTTCCTTCCTTCCTTCCTTCCTTCCTTCCTTCCTTCCTTCCTTCCTTCCTTCCTTCCTTCCTTCCTTCCTTCCTTCCTTCCTTCCTTCCTTCCTTCCTTCCTTCCTTCCTTCCTTCCTTCCTTCCTTCCTTCCCCTCTCTTTACCTCTCTATGTACTTTTACCTGCTTTCTTCCTCTCTTTCCTTTGATTCTCCTCCTCTCTCCTTACCTCCCTACATACGTTTTCCTCTTTTACGTAACACAATCTGATCTGATTCTGAAAGGGATGTTGTAGGTAAAAGAAACACGATGGTTGGGTGCATTTAATTGGTAGTTCAGCTCTCAGACTACCGTACTTGAGTCTGGGAGAGAAGTGGATATCTCTGCTCTGAGACTGGCTGAATGTCCTGGAGGTATTTCGGCCTGTGAATTTCAGACGCACTCCGGTGCAGCAGGATGAATACTAATTTCCCACCATGAATATTCAAAAGGTTGTTCTCTTCAAGTAACCAGTAAATTAAACCAAGCAGATATTTAGGGCCTTGTGTGTTCTTCCACTTTCCTACCTCAAGACACTTGGCATTTTAGAAGGTGTTCGGCGCAATTAGTGTCTACACAGTTTGGGCATCGGGGACTAGTTAAATGAACTCCGCCTCGTTGTTTTTAACACCATTGTTGGACTGTAATCGGACTCTGACACAAAAAGAGTAAGTATGAGTCACATTCTTAGCCTACTTCAATGCAAGGCAACGTTCCCTTACTCCTCACTACTAGGGATGTGAGAAGTTGACAATTTTGCTTAACGTTTAAACTGCCATTTAAACAGTCATTTTTGAAATCGGTTTTCCGTTAAAACTATAAGAAAAAAATCATACAAATTTCACGTCATTTCACAATGCAGAATAATGGTCCCATTATGACCGCTAGGGCCGGGCAATGACGTTAAATCTACCGCAGTCACCATTGAAAGCGCCTTGGCAATGGCATGTCTGTCTGTAAGGGTACTCTACAGCTTTTTAAATACCGACACAAAACCTTCTCTGGAGATTTTTACATTTTTAGTCATTTAGCAGACGCTCTTATCCAGAGTGACTTACAGTTAGTGATTACATTTTTTTTTTTATACTGGCCCCCCGTGGGAATCAAACCCACAACCCTGGCGTTGCAAACGCCATGCTCTATCAACTGAACTACATGCCTGCCGGCCATTCCCTCCCCTACCCTAGACGACGCTGGGCCAATTGTGCGCCGCCCATGAGTCTCCCGGTCGCGGCCGGCTGCAACAGAGCCTGGATTCGAACCAGGATCTCTAGTGGCACAGTTAGCACTGCGATGCAGTGCCTTAGACCACTGCGCCACTCAGGAGTACAATGGTGGAGTACAATGGTGGTTTAGAAGCGCCACTGAACGGGAGTTTTACTTGTCTGTAAAGGAATGGTGCTTCTGAAGGGGGACTAAAGTCCATCAGTAGGCGACCAGAACTGTCAATCAAATAATCTGGAGCTGCCAGCCTACCTGCTGCCTGTGAACAGATCACTCCTAAATAAAGTACTTTAAAGTTAGTTAAATACCGTGATTTACCAAGACATTTAGTAGAAAGAAAACAAGACTGATTAGTTGCCGTACTTCTGAGAACACAAACACTCGCATCTTTCATAGCGAGCTAGCGAGGGAGGGGAGGGGCAAATTCTAGGGTAATACTAACACTGCAGGGGTGTGCTGAACGTGGGAGGAGGCCCATGTTGTGAGCACAGCTGTGCCTATGTCATCAAAGAGTGCATACTGACTCTCCCCCTCCCTCTCTCTCCTTCCTTGCACTCCTTCCCCCGTGGAATGACACTCCTGCGTGTGATCGCTTGCCTTGGCACGTTCCAGGGGTGGGGGGTTTGGCGGGGTCAGTTCCATTTGAACTCACTCAGTCTACATTCGGCAACTAGGGGGATGAATTGCAATTCGATTCACGAATTCAAATTGGGCAGCTAGTCTATCATCTTCTGTGAGGATATTTGAATTCTTGAGCTGATTTGAGATGAAATTGACCTCCAACCTCGCTGAGTTCCCCAGGCCTTTGGCTCGTCACAGTGTCATGGATATTATGGTAGGTTTATTGACGCTTAGGCTGGGCAATACTAGTCCAGTCCAATTCTACACCCATCCCCTTACCTCCATTCCCTACCACTTCAGTGTTTTGTTTGTGTATTATTTCAAAAAACAATTTTTTAGGGTAGATCAGCTTTAATATTGCAGATAGATTGTAACTTCCATCAATGTAATTGTCTGCATCACTTCCAATCCCCCATGTTTTTTTTCTCTCGCAAATATATATATATATATATATATATATATATCCTTTAAAAATATATATTTCCCTTAATTAATAATAATATAATAATAATATGCCATTTAGCAGACGCTTTTATCCAAAGCGACTTACAGTCATGCGTGCATACATTTTTTTTTGTGTATGGGTGGTCCCGGGGATCGAACCCACTACCTTGGCGTTACAAGCGCCGTGCTCTACCAGCTGAGCTACAGAGGACCACGATTACTTTCCAACCCCACCACCACTACAGTGTTTGCAGACCTAGGTGTTAACAATATGGTAGAATAAAATCATAATCCATATGAAGGCTAGGTGTAGCCCACACCTTATTGCTTACACCTCCTCTGTCCCTTCAATCTGGCGTACACCGTAGGAGGAGCTAGGGTGGAAGGGAACCAGTGTTACACCGTAGGAGGAGCTAGGGTGGAAGGGAACCAGTGTTACACCGTAGGAGGAGCTAGGGTGGAAGGGAACCAGTGTTACACCGTAGGAGGAGCTAGGGTGGAAGGGAACCAGTGTTACACCGTAGGAGGAGCTAGGGTGGAAGGGAACCAGTGTTACACCGTAGGAGGAGCTAGGGTGGAAGGGAACCAGTGTTACACCGTAGGAGGAGCTAGGGTGGAAGGGAACCAGTGTTACACCGTAGGAGGAGCTAGGGTGGAAGGGAACCAGTGTTACACCGTAGGAGGAGCTAGGGTGGAAGGGAACCAGTGTTACACCGTAGGAGGAGCTAGGGTGGAAGGGAACCAGTGTTACACCGTAAGAGGAGCTAGGGTGGAAGGGAACCAGTGTTACACCGTAGGAGGAGCTAGGGTGGAAGGGAACCAGTGTTACACCGTAGGAGGAGCTAGGGTGGAAGGGAACCAGTGTTACACCGTAGGAGGAGCTAGGGTGGAAGGGAACCAGTGTTACACCGTAGGAGGAGCTAGGGTGGAAGGGAACCAGTGTTAAACCGTAGGAGGAGCTAGGGTGGAAGGGAACCAGTGTTACACCGTAGGAGGAGCTAGGGTGGAAGGGAACCAGTGTTACACCGTAGGAGGAGCTAGGGTGGAAGGGAACCAGTGTTACACCGTAGGAGGAGCTAGGGTGGAAGGGAACCAGTGTTACACCGTAGGAGGAGCTAGGGTGGAAGGGAACCAGTGTTACACCGTAGGAGGAGCTAGGGTGGAAGGGAACCAGTGTTACACCGTAGGAGGAGCTAGGGTGGAAGGGAACCAGTGTTACACCGTAGGAGGAGCTAGGGTGGAAGGGAACCAGTGTTACACCGTAGGAGGAGCTAGGGTGGAAGGGAACCAGTGTTACACCGTAGGAGGAGCTAGGGTGGAAGGGAACCAGTGTTACACCGTAGGAGGAGCTAGGGTGGAAGGGAACCAGTGTTACACCGTAAGAGGAGCTAGGGTGGAAGGGAACCAGTGTTACACCGTAGGAGGAGCTAGGGTGGAAGGGAACCAGTGTTACACCGTAGGAGGAGCTAGGGTGGAAGGGAACCAGTGTTACACCGTAGGAGGAGCTAGGGTGGAAGGGAACCAGTGTTACACCGTAGGAGGAGCTAGGGTGGAAGGGAACCAGTGTTAAACCGTAGGAGGAGCTAGGGTGGAAGGGAACCAGTGTTACACCGTAGGAGGAGCTAGGGTGGAAGGGAACCAGCAGTTGTTTTTCAGCTTGTGCCTCTTTCCTTCCTTTGTCTTAATGAGATAAACGGCTGTCAGCCAGGGCTGTCTTTCAACCCCACCGGAGAGGGGGAGGGGGGGATTTGAGGGAGTCTTGCACTGTTTTCACAGATTTAGTAATGTCTGGGGGATATTTTCTTTAGCATATGGGTCAGTCTTCCCCCTCCCTCCCACCAGAGGCAGAGAGCTGGGTTAATCATTATAGTAGGAGAGGCCCACACATGGTGGCTGCAACCCCCTACCTATTGGTTAGTATTTATAGGCTATCAGGTTGTAGGCCTATTTTATAGGAAACTTTTATGAATTAGCCTTAACTCTGTTATGATGGAGTTGGAATCCCTGCCACTGAGTTTTATGCATTGCTGTTTAGTGATGGCTCTTATTTCCATGTGTGTGTGCTGTCAGATGCCTTTCAGTCACGTGTCTTTGTCAGCATCAGTGTCACTGCCACAGCCTTTAAGATTATACTGAGCGGGACAGCTGAGCACAGTGTGCAATGGGGACTTGCGTGCGAGGGTGTGTGTGTGTAAATGTGTGCGTTTGTTCTGGGTTTATTTCCTCTACTACTGTTTTTCCTCTGTGTGTGTGTGTGTGTGTGTGCGCCCGTTGGGATTTCCAACCTTGCCCAATGCCCAGTACACTTCCCTGCCGTACCGTATCCTCAACCCAAACCCAACACCCTGGTCCAAGGCCCCTGTCAGCAATGCTATTTCTTCCTGCCTCGAGGCCTCTGGAATGGGGCTTTTATTTTAGTCTTCCCAGCTGTGCTCACCACTGCTCTGTAATTCCCCAGGCGGAGGAGAGGTGGCTAGGCTACGTCGCTAGCTGCTACAGCTCCAGCATTATGCTCCCTCAAATAGGCTCCATCATATTCAGGGCTGTTCCCACTGCTACCACCTGCTGTTCATGGCTGTTGGGTTCTTGTTACTGCAATGTGATTACTGAAGGCCTACAGGGAAGAACAGAGAGAATGTAAAGGTGCCAGATATATCCAAGGATGAATTCCAAATCGACCCCTTCCCCCTATTCCTAAGGCACTGGTGTAGATCTGGAATTGCTGTGTGTGTGTGTGTGTGTGTGTGTGTGTGTGTGTGTGTGTGTGTGAAACGTGACTAACCCACTGTTTTCTGTCTTCCAGGGGTCCCTTCAGTGTGGTGAGGCGCTGTATCAACAGGGACACAGGGCAGCAGTTTGCGGTGAAGATCGTAGACGTGGCCAGTTTCACCTCCAGCCCTGGCCTCAGCACAGAGGGTAAGGAAGAGTCACACTCGCGCACTGTGTGTGTGTCTGGGTAAAGCGCACTGTGTGTGTGTCTGGGTAAAGCGCACTGTGTGTGTGTGTGTGTCTGGGTAAAGCGCACTGTGTGTGTGTGTCTGGGTAAAGCGCACTCTGTGTGTGTGTGTGTCTGGGTAAAGCGCTGATGCATACTAACTTTCCACGCAGTTTCGTGCCGTTTCATGCTGTTCTGTGTGTGTGTGTGTGTGTGTGTGTGTGTGTGTGTGTCACACTGTGATGGCAGTGCCCTGGGTTTTGGCGTTCATGGTGTGCCATCTGTGAAGCTCCGGTCAGAGCTGGGCCCAAGAGCCAAGGACCGGAACATAAGGAAATGGAAAGAGAGAATTGTTTGTGTGTGTGAAAATATTGATAGCGATAGAGGGAGAGGGTCTGGAAGAACCTAGTAAACTGATAGAGGGAGAGGGTCTGGAAGAACCTAGTAAACTGATAGAGGGAGAGGGTCTGGGTCTGGAAGAACCTAGTAAACTGATAGAGGGAGAGGGACTGGGTCTGGAAGAACCTAGTAAACTGATAGAGGGAGAGGGTCTGGGTCTGGAAGAACCTAGTAAACTGATAGAGGGAGAGGGTCTGGGTCTGGAAGAACCTAGTAAACTGATAGAGGGAGAGGGTCTGGGTCTGGAAGAACCTAGTAAACTGATAGAGGGAGAGGGTCTGGGTCTGGAAGAACCTAGTAAACTGATAGAGGGAGAGGGTCTGGGTCTGGAAGAACCTAGTAAACTGATAGAGGGAGAGGGTCTGGGTCTGGAAGAACCTAGTAAACTGATAGAGGGAGAGGGTCTGGGTCTGGAAGAACCTAGTAAACTGATAGAGGGAGAGGGTCTGGGTCTGGAAGAACCTAGTAAACTGATAGAGGGAGAGGGTCTGGGTCTGGAAGAAGCTAGTAAACTGATAGTGAGAGAGAGTCTGGGTCTGGAAGAACCTAGTAGAGGGAGAGAATACGTGCTAATCAGAGAGGGGGAGAAAGGTAGAGAGGAAGCGGTAGAGCAACAGAGTAGAGAGAAGGCTAGAGGGAGAGGCCCTCCACTGTGTTTGAATGCTGAGAGGTTCATTTCTAGCTCAAGAGTTGTGCTGAATGGAACTCGTAAATGTCACTTTCATTTAAAACCCCCACAGCGCTGGCAGAAAAGACAGTTGGACCCCCGATGAAACTAACCTCTCCCTCCCCTCCCGCTGTAGTTTTACAGAAACTCACAGAAAACAGTCGTGTTAATTGTGTGCGGTGACATTTTGAGTTAGCAATCAGACTGTGGGCTTCATTGAACATGAATGAGCGCGTATAGAGAGCACATCTATGCTGCTGCGCTGCCCACTAAGTCCATACTGTCAAACTATACCCTCCTCAGTTACTACCTTGTATCATGATGTGTTCTGTTTTTCTCTCTCATGGTCTCCTACTCTTCTTCTGTGTATGAGAGGGGGGGGGGGGAGGAATGAGAGAGAGAGACTCAACACAGAGATAGTGAGAGAATCAGGACGGAGTCTCTGGGTCTTGCGTCATGAGCTAGGCCCGTCACAACACAGCACACACACACACACACGTTCGTGGTCTCTGCAGACTAGTCGACTGGAGGGGAGTGTGTAAATGAGGTCTCTATAGGGTGAAGTGAACTGCAGAACAGAAGAGAACAACAGTGCATTGTGTCTGACTGGGTCCAACTCCAGACCAGACCTCTAGTACCACATGAGCTCCCACAGCTTCACTTTTTCAACTATTTCCACCCCCTTCGGTGTGTGTGTGTGTGTGTAATGTGTGCTTCTTCTGCTGCTTAGTCTTTGCTGCTTCCGTGTGTGTGTGTGTGTGTGTGTGTGCTTCCCGCGCTGCAGTCAAGCCTCCCTGCCTGCACACGTGCACCCCTCCATGTTAATCTCCTTTGATGTTTATGTGGTTCGGGTAGAGAGGGAATGAAAACACGAACAAGTGCCGGAGGTATTTCCTCTTCTCTTAACCTCCCTCCTGCGCTCCGACTGGAGTTTGCCAACTGGGTCACTGCGGAGGAGAGGTCAGGGAAAACAGGGGGATGAGGGGATACACCTAGAAGGAGGAAAGAGGACAAACGGATGCATCTCAATGCTGGAAAATGGGTTCCATCTCTTATCTCTCCTGTTTCCTCCACAGATCTGAAGAGAGAGGCCAGTATCTGTCACATGCTGAAGCACCCTCACATCGTAGAGCTACTAGAAACCTACAGCTCAGATGGCATGCTCTACATGGTCTTTGAGTTGTAAGTTGGTTGTGTTTTGGCCTTTTTGTTTCTTGAATGGTCACCTATTGACTTTCTATTCTAGAATGGACTAAATTGTATAATTTCTGTTCTAGAATTGACTTGATATTTTGGAGTGGGCCCTCCCTATTCACTTTCTGTACTAACGGTGTAATCCAAATTCAATAAAGTTTTATCTTATGTGATTTCTACCTCTCTGACATAGTATGGATACAGCTGACCTGTGTTTTGAGACTGTGAAGCGGGCGGATGCTGGTTTTGTCTACAGTGAAGCCGTAGCCAGGTAAAAACTTGACTCTTACGTTCCCATATTTCCTCTCTGCTGCTCCAGTATGGACGGAGCTGACTTGTTTTGAAATTGTGAAGCGGGCTGATGTGGGCTTTGTCTACAGTGAAGCCGTAGCCAGTTAAACACACGTCACAATTGACATTTTCACCGAAGGCCTCATTTGGAGTAAGTGGCCTTGTATTCAGTGGTAGGATGATGAGAACCTTGGGGACTCTACATGCCTGTGATTAGAACTGCTTTTAGAAGGAGCTCTCTAAGAAGTAGCAGCGTTGCTAATTCCCTCACTCACTCTCCCCCTCCCTCTTCATTCTCTCTCTCCACCTCCCTCTTCATTCATTCTCTCTCCCCCTCCCTCTTCATTCTCTCTCTCCCCCTCCCTCCCTCTTCATTCTCTCTCTCCCCCTCCCTCCCTCTTCGTTCTCTCTCTCTCTCCCCCTCCCTCCCTCTTCGTTCTCTCTCTCTCTCCCCCTCCCTCCCTCTTCGTTCTCTCTCTCTCTCCCCCTCCCTCCCTCTTCGTTCTCTCTCTCTCTCCCCCTCCCTCCCTCTTCGTTCTCTCTCTCTCTCCCCCTCCCTCCCTCTTCGTTCTTGTCTTATAGTCACTACATGAGACAGATCTTGGAGGCGCTGCGGTATTGCCATGACAACAACGTGATTCACCGTGACGTGAAGGTAAGCTCCCCCACCCCACATCTCCAGTCCCACGTCCCCCTTATCTAAACAGCACTGTTGACACTTCTTCTAATGGCATCTATTGATTTCAAACATAATGACGTAACCATTGGTGATCCACCGTCTGTCTTCTCGTATTGAGTGTATATTCTTGTATATTGAGTAACCCAACGATAACTGACCCATCAGCCCATTGGGTTGTAGCAGCAGTAGTAGTAGGCCAACTAGGAATGAAGGTGAGTTAAGCTGGGGCTGGATTAGTGTGTAGTGTAAGGGGAAACCCTGCTGAAACCCTGTTTGATAGGCCAGAAAGCACAGCTTCAGGATTACCTCTCTAACATACAGTAGGCCACAATGCCAGACCAGATGGAGCGAGCCCTGCCCACGGGCCTCATTGGACAGACAGACACTGTCCATCCTGCTCCATTACTTTAGTCTGATGGACACAGACAGACACATTTGGTGACTCCCAGAGGGGATAAGGGGAGCTTTTGCGTGTGTGTTAATACCAATGTCAGTAAGTCAGTGTGTGAGTGTGTGTTTACACAGTTACACACTCCCCCCCTGTGTTGTGTGTATGTGGTGTTTATATGCAAGGTGTATTTTTGTTTGTTGGTGTGTGTGTATTTGTCTGTTTGAATACTTATGATTTGGGTTGTAAGAATTGTGGGTGTCAGACAGTGTTTCAGTGTTAGTGTTTCAGTGTGTGTGTGTCATGGTGCCTGTGTGAGTATTAGTCCCCTGTAGCTCAGTTGGTAGAGCATGGCGCTTGCAACGCCAGGGTTGTGGGTTCGTTTTTCCCACGTGGGGCCAGTATGAAAATGTATGCACTCACTAACTGTAAGTGGCTCTGGATAAGAGCGTCTGCTAAATGACTAAAATGTAAATGTATTAGACAGCTGTAGTGGTAGTACGTAATACAACCAGTAGAGGGGAGTGTGTATGCTGCTTATCAGTCATTCAGGTTTCACCCCAAGGCTACTTTACAATCCTTTTCAGTGACCTCCTGTCCTTCATTTTGTAGGTACAAAACTGTCATCTTATACCATTTAAGCTCACATGTATTTATTGATTGACTTTGTACAGTGTTATATCAGATACGATTGTGTCACATATTACTGACTATTAGTTAACAAACAGCGCGGACACAGGCATTTATATCACTTTGATTCAGGAAATCTGGTCCGTTCCATTATAGGTAACTGAGCCTAGTTCTAGACGTTGGCCCTTGTCACCTACTTCAGTTGTTTAGTAAATGGTATACATTATAATGGAAATAGAGTTAAAGCCCATGAAGTAAAACAATTTAAGTCTGTAAAGTCACTGCTTTGCCACTATGGCTGTGCCAGGGCGGAGGGTGGGGCTAATCAGACAGAGGCTGGTCCTGGGCGTGTGGGAGGGGTTAATGGCGGTGTTTGGGGAGATGACGGTCAGAGAGGTCCGTCTGAACTCTGTTACCGAGCTGTTGGAGGTCCCGTCGTTAAGGAAGTGGAGCCGGTTGCCGAGGCTCTGTCCCAGGGCTTTCACGGCGGCCTTACGCACCGAGCCCGACAACAGGAAGTACATCACAGGGTCCAGGACGGCATTGAAGGCGGAGAACAACAACATGACTTCATTGGTCCTGTCCACCAGGCGCAAGTAATCGCAGGCTGGGGATTGGCTGAGCTGGGAGAGGACGTAGACTGGGCGGAAGGCGTGGTAGGGCCCGAAGCAGACGGTGAACAGGAAGAGCACGAAGAAGGACTTCCTGGCGGTGCAGCCGTAGCGGTGGGCGTTGGGGAGGTCCGGTTTATCCCTGGACACCTTAAGGAGGCGCATGGCTATCTTCCCATAGGATACAACCAGCAGGCAGAACACTCCCCAGAACAGCAGCACCAGAGCCATGTTAAAGTAAGCCTTCCCCTTCGCCCCACGCCGCTGCTTATACTGGAAACACTTCCCAGGTTCCTCGTTGCCCTCCGACATGGCGATCATGGGCACGGCCGCCACCAGGGACAGCCCCCAGAGCGCCCCGCACGCCACCCAGCTCCATCCCCCGCCTCTCAGCCTACTGGCCAGGCCCCTCCCCGCTCCGCCCCGCCCCTTCAGCTTCACATACCTATCCAGACTAATGAACCCCAACAGAGTGATACTAATATACATGTTCATGTAGAAGAGGTTGCCCACCACTTTACAGACCAGGGGGCCGAGGATCCAGCGGTTCCCATTAGCATGGTAGAGGACTCTGAAGGGAAGGCAAGCCAGGAGCACCAGGTCAGCTATAGCCACGTTGATGAGGAACACCCGGACAGAGTTCCTTCTGGAGTGGAGGAAGAGGAAGACCCACAGGGCCAGCAGGTTACCTACCAGACCCAGGAGGAAGAAGAGGGAGTAGAGGAAGACCAGGGGGAGGCGCAGTGCACCGTCATCTAGATTACAGAGGGTCTGGTTTGGAGAGGGGGAGAGGGGGAAGGAGGTGGAGGAGAAAAGGAAGGAGGAGGAGGTAGAGAGAGGATGGGTGGCATTGGAGAGGGGGAAGGAAGAGGAGGAGAGGGGAGATGAGGTGGAAAGGGGGGAGGAGAGAAGAGTGGTCATTGTGCCGAGGCGGGGGTGTCTCTAGGACCAGCAGATTTTCAGTGCTGTGAAGAAAAGAGGGAGAGAGAGAGGCGGGGGTGGAGAGATGTTTTTTATTGATAAGGATGAAAAACGGACATGTCAAAGCTGTGGGCTGTTAACAGGAAAGGACTTTGGCGGTTTGCAGATACGGTTTGCATTGACAAAGCACTGTAGTCTCAAGTAACTCATCTATTTTGAAATGTCACAACTTTTACCACTTCAAGTTGTTTTTCAAGTTACTACCCTGTAGCAGGAAAATAAGTAATGAAAAATCAACCACTACTTGAAGTGCAATTATTGTATTGTACCTACGACCTATTTTGGATTTAGCACCAAGTAAAGAACGTGGCCTGCCTAGTGGTCTCACACAGATTCACACAGACCGATTCACTGATGATTTTATTAAGACATGATCTCACTCACCATCCAGATTCCCTCCATGTCAGAGGCTCTCCAGCTGTAGTTTGAGTGTGTGAATTGTTCCATATCCTTTAATAGCCCCTGGTCCTGCTGTCCCTTGGTTCTGTGGGATAGTGTTGGGACTTCTCTCGTTACTCTCCGACACACCTTTCACCTTTCTTTCTTTGTCTCTTTTGCTCAAAAGTACGAGTCTGTTACTGCATCTGCTACTCTGAG